>NC_077242.1:4507500-4807500 GCF_947179165.1 Solanum dulcamara
GGACTCAGATTTTTATTAAGAAGATTAAAAATGTAAAGAAGTAAATACAAGAAGAAATTAAAGAAAATTCAACATCTACTATATATATATATATATATATAAATAATTTTAATTATATATAAATAACATAATTTTTTTTAATCAAAGAAGGTTCAAATGAACTCCTTAATCCTACTTGCCGGCGCCACCACCCCAGCTATAATATTCAAAATTACATTACCTCATCTGAACATATATTTTTCTGTTTTGAATTATAGTAGTCGTTACCTATTATGATACAGCTATTATGATACGAAAATGGTATGTGAATACGTGAGCTTTCTCCATTTTGTTTAAGATTAAAATTAAAGCACTTATGTTCCATGGAGGCCAAATTTATCCTAACAAAAATAAATTATTGGTTAATGTTTTTTATTTGAATATTACTTAATATCTATCAAAAGATTTATCTATAAAGTCACCCAATAAGTGATGTTATTATGTATAATGGATTTTACACAGTATATATAACTTAAATTCAATCTTATTAACTTAAATGAGCTTTATCTTTACACATGATGGATATATGTGTTGAAGGATAGACAGAAAAAATTGCGATGTAATTATTTTAGTTAAATAAATTATCAACTAGATTAATTAAGCAGAACACATGGAAACATCCCTAAACATGCTGCCATGAGATGACCATATAGTTCCTAGCTATACCAAAACATCATATTTTGGAACTAATTAAATAATTCATGACGGTGCTTAATATTAGAGATATATAGTTTTGAAGCATAATTAATTATAAGTAGTGCATAACTAAATAAATATTTAAAATTGTGCCAATAAATATTTCATTTTTGCTACATGCGTGTTCACTAGCTTCATTGTCTCCAACATGGAAACTTCATTAATTCAAGTCATGTGTCCCAAACATTATCATTACATAAACAATTAGTAATTGACTTTTTTCTTCCATAACGATAATTATTTTTTTCCCTATCAAGAAAGTTACATGTGAATCCATTTAAGCATCTTGCGTTTTTTTTTTCTTTTTTATTTCGTTTGCCATCATGAAATATTATGAAATTTGACTTATTGATTCAAATTAAACAATGAGAATCAACATTCACCATAATTCCATATAGATTACACGTTCTAATTCTTTTGACATTTTAGTGCTTAGAGCTGTCAATAAATATTCTAGATAATGCAATCAATTTTTAGTTTTAAAGACCTTATAAAAATATTATTTATTCTTTAAGAAAAGGAATAATAGTTTATTCGAAGGAATTAGCAACGTTATTGCAGGAAAAAGAAAGGGAAAAAGAAGGTTGATTTGTGGAGTTTGTCATTACTACGCTACGTTTCTTTTCATAATTTATTTCTTAATCAAGACTTTTTAAACGAGTGCCATATATATTCGATTAAGATTCGAAACTGTCATAAGCAGGATATTAGTGTTATTTAACCACCCTCAACGCTTGCCACATGCATGTATATATCACATATTCCAATTTGAATGGTCATTCTCATCTTATTAACCAAATATATATTGGAACATTTAGTTTTTTTATTTCTTAATAAGTCCTTATGCCATGAATTTTCCAAAATAATGTGAAAGAAAAGAAAGATAAGTTACTTTAACATCTCTTTCAACTTTATGAAGGCTAAATACAATATAATTGTTTAACTTGATTCCTGATATTGATTGATTGGCTTTAATTTCAAGAATAGTCTTTATATTTGATATAGCCAGCCCAGTATGGTGTAAAAAGAGAGCAATATAAACATAAAATATTTATAAATAATATTTTGTTTATCTCTTTTTAAAGTGACACATTTTTTTAAAGTCTATTCCAAAAAAAACAAAAAAACAATACTCCCTCCTTTCATTTTATTTGACGTTATTTCTTTATTAGTTCATTAAAAAATATACATTTAAATATATTTCTTTAATTTATTGAATTTTTTATAGCTATAAATATATTATGTCATGTTTTAGATTACAAATTTTAATAATTTTATAGCCACGTAATTATAATGTGTAACATGTATTCTACTAGCTAGCTTAAAATGGGAAAATAGAATAAGGTCCAAGTTGCTTAATGACAAAATAAGGGAAACTACATGGCTTAATACTTGGGATTGTTGTGATTTGTGAGCATACATTCATTCTGTCTAATAGTTGTACCCCAAGTTTCAGTATAATAATTGGGCAAGGAATCAAAATTTTGGCTCATTCAACATTTTCATATTCCTCAACAATGACTTCAAATTTAATCAAATTTCCTTTAGGCTTATGCTTTATTTTTGCGTGTGGGGAAATACTAATATAGTGATCATAAAATATTTCACAATAACTTCTACTAGAAATATAATTATAAGATGAACTTTATTTTTCTCCATAATCATCCAAATCTCCCTTATAGTTTCTTGAATTTGTGCAAGACGTAATTAAGAGAAAAAAAGTGATTAGTAAAACTAACGAACCTCATAACACACTTCCTCACGTTCATCACTCATATTAATATTGTTCCACACCATATTTAAACTCAAAGGTCATCCTTAAATTTTAGAATCACACTCAATAATCTCCTCACTCAAACTTTTTTTCATACAGGGATATCTTTTATTTTCTCCACGATTTTACAATTTCAAAATCAAGCTTTTAAATATCAATTCAAAATAAAAATTTATGTTATAACTCGTAATAGAGATGGAAAATAATACACTAACATACTAGAAATGAAACAAACAAACCACAAAACAAAAAAGAACAAAGCACGAACAAAATCACTAGACACTGATATGAACTAATACTAATTGTAATCTAGCTAAAAAAAATACAAGGAAAGAAAAGAAAAAGAAAAACAAGCCAAAAGGCTATATTTTAAATGGATTCATAAACTAGCTATTTGGGTAAAGTGATTAGTTTCGTAATTATGGCAGAATTTGAGCTATTACTGTAAGTCTGAAATTTTCATCCGTCTTCTTCCCCAAACGGGACTGAAATTTTCCCTCAAAAATAGTTCAAAGCTTCACACCAAATGAATCAAGTTTCGTCGACGGCAATCTAACGTCGTCATCGAGAAATTCATCAAATTTGGCCGGGAAAAATGGCATTGAAAGGAGAATCCGACGAAGGCACCAACTTAGATTCATCTCCCTTGAAATTCGGGACACCGGAGGCGTTAGAAGCGGTGCGGAGTCTCACTGACGTTGGAGACATGACTAGACTTCTTCATGAGTGCATTGCATATCAACGAGCCCTAGATCTGGAACTGGACACTATCCTTTCCCATCGATCTGACCTTGATAAGCAGCTTTCCGGCCTCCAAAAATCCGCTCAAGTTCTCGACATTGTTAAAGCAGATGCCGATCACCTCTTCTCCAACATCAGTTCCACTTCTCTCCTCGCCGATCAGGTAAGCGCCAAAGTCCGTCAGCTTGATCTAGGTCAATCGCGTGTTAACGAGACTCTCCTTCGTATAGACGCTATTGTTGATCGCTCTAATTGTCTTGAAGGCGTACGTAAGGCACTCGCATCTGAGGACTTTGAATCTGCTGCTAATTATGTTCAGACGTTCCTTCAACTTGACGCTAAGTACAAGGATTCCGCTGCTTCTGACCAGAGAGACCAGCTCCTCGCCTCTAAGAAGCAGCTTGAAGGGATTGTCCGACGTAAATTGACTGCAGCAATTGATCAGCGTGATCATTCCACTGTTCTGCGGTTCATAAGGCTGTATCCCCCGTTGGCATTGGAGGAGGAGGGACTGCAAGTGTATGTGGCCTATTTGAAGAAGGTTATTGCCATGAGATCGCGCCTTGAGTATGAACAATTGGTGGAAATGATGAGCGATCAGCAGAGATCCAGTCAGAACCAGCTTAATTTTGTATCCTGTTTGACCAATTTATTCAAAGATATCGTCTTGGCTATTGAAGAAAATGAGGAAACTTTAAGGAGCTTGTGTGGAGAGGATGGTATCGTTTATGCAATATGTGAACTTCAAGAAGAGTGTGATTCTCGCGGTTCCACTATACTAAAGAAGTACATGGAGTACAGGAAACTAGCGAAAGTGACTTCTGAGATTAATTCTTACAAGAGCGATTTGCTGTCTGTTGGAATTGAAGGACCAGACCCCAGAGATATCGAAGTATATTTGGAGGAGATCTTGTCTTTGACACAGTTAGGTGAGGATTACACTGGGTATATGATATCAAAGATTAGGGGTTTGAGTTCTGTTGATCCTGAATTAGGTCCCCGTGCCACAAAGGCTTTTAGGGGTGGTAATTTCAGTAAGGTTGTGCAAGATATTACTGGTTATTATGTGATCTTGGAAGGATACTTCATGGTTGAGAATGTGAGAAAAGCTATAAAAATTGATGAACTCGTGTTTGATAGTCTCACAACTTCCATGGTGGACGATGTCTTCTATGTTCTGCAGAGCTGTTGTCGAAGGTCCATATCTACTTCAAATATCAACTCTGTAATTGCAGTTTTAAGCAGTGCTGTAAGTCTATTAGGTGGTGAGTACAATGAGGCTTTGCAGCAGAAGGTTAGAGAGCCTAATCTTGGTGCAAAGCTGTTCACCGGTGGTGTTGCTGTACAAAAGACTGGTACAGAGATTGCCACAGCTTTGAATAATATGGATGTGAGTGGTGAGTATGCATTGAAATTACGGCATGAGATTGAAGAACAATGTGCTGAGGTTAGTCCTAGATTCATGTATTGATCACTCTTATTATTTCAATTCAATGTTAGTCTAGTTTATGAAAATGTGGCATCTGCTTTTTATGATGTGAATAAGTAAAGCTGTAATTTCATGCTCAACTTCATGTCTGCTGTGAAATGTTAGTACACGGGTGGATGGACTAGGATGATGTGTTAATTCTAGAAACTTGAGCTAAAGGTTCACCATTAATGGTGAGACCTAGAAATCATCAGACGCAGAGAGAGAGAGATGTTTGGGAGAATTGACTTCCCTTTCTGTATTATGAAAATTGAGCTAAGAAGTGTATCAAGGAGAACTACTTATACAATACAAGGGAAAATAACTAGGCTGCTAACCGACTAAGAGCACTGACTAATCCTAACAGCCTGGTGACAGCTGTCCTAACAGAATGTTTAACTAACTAACTAACAAATGAGTGCTAACTTAACATAATTATATAACTAATCTCAATATGATACCACATCCATTTTAGTTCTAATCTGGTTAGCTTTTTTGGTTATTGGGCGATAAGTAAGTTGAACATTGAATTCTGGAATGATCGTCTGTCACATCCATTTCATGCCATAGTCTTGTGACATAAAAACCATTGTGCTTCTGATAATCCCTTGAACTTTTAAGTATCCATATATAGCCCAGATTCCATTGGGATATACCATGTTTAGTTTACTCTTTTTTCTTTGCTTTCTCACCCTTACCTTTGAAAACTAGAATGATATCTGTTACATTCATCTCTTGCCTTTAATCTTTGAACATTAAAGATATTATTGGGGTTTTGATTCATTCTGAAGCTAATCACTAATCAAAAAAGATTACCTTCAGGATGCATCATAACCTCAGATCGCGTTCAGAATATATCATTTAGGTTACATTTTTCTTTCTTATTTTCTACCTTTTGTTCTTTTGCTGGTCTTAATTAGAGTGCATTGTCAGGTGTTTTCTGCACCAGCAGATAGAGAGAGGGTCAAATCATGTTTATCTGAATTAAATGAGACAAGCAATGGTTTCAAGAAGGCCTTGAACATTGGCTTGGAACAACTAGTGGCTAGTGTGACACCTCGAATTCGGCCAGTGTTGGATACTGTTGCAACAATCAGCTATGAGCTGTCTGAATCTGAATATGCTGACAATGAGGTAAATGACCCATGGGTTCAAAGGCTTCTCCATGCTGTAGAGACCAATGTGGCTTGGCTTCAACCGTTGATGACTGCTAACAATTATGACTCGCTTGTACATCTGGTCATTGACTTTGTTGTTAAGAGGCTTGAGGTTATCATGATGCAAAAGAGATTCAGTCAACTTGGAGGTCTTCAACTTGACAGAGATATTCGAGCCCTTGTGAGCTACTTCTCCAACATGACCCAGAGGACTGTTAGGGACAAATTTGCTCGTCTAACTCAAATGGCTACAATATTAAACTTGGAGAAGGTCTCTGAGATTCTGGATTTCTGGGGTGAAAACTCAGGACCCATGACCTGGCGACTTACTCCAGCTGAGGTTAGAAGAGTGTTGAGTTTGAGGGTTGACTTTAAATCTGAAGCAGTAGCGGCTCTCAAGTTGTAAACCTTTTTTATGGTTTATTTTGTTCATTATCTCTTTATACGCTCGATGATGCTACATTTTAGATTTTCAGGTTTATTTAACTTCTATAAGACATTGAATTGGGCGTGGAATCTATGAAATATTGTTCAATTCTTTCTATTTTTACTCTGAGTCAAATATTTCTTCTTTTTCTTTATGAAGTTTCTTCTCATCCTTTGTCTTTACATTGCTCTTTAGCATGAGTCCTCTTCTACCATCTTCAAAGCAGTTCTTTGATCATTGTCGCAGTGATTATGTATGTACTGATGATATGTGTGTTCCAGTATTACTTCTCAGAGAAGATATCGTGTGTTTAGCTCTGTTTGAAGATCACAAGTTGTGTTATGTTCTCTGAATTTAATCTGATTGTCCATGCAATTTTAGGTTGAGCTTGGCATTATTTGTTAGCTATTTGGATTGAGTTTTTTCCCCAGGTAATCCAGTCACTGTTGGATGGCCATTCACTCCTCTTGTTCCAGCAATTTTACATTGTTTATCAATTGGTTTCAAATTATATCCATGCCTCATGATATAATTTTTCTATTATATAGAAAAGTGAGGAATCAGCTCATGGTTGACATCGTTTCGTCCTGCCTTTCAGATCAAATGTAGGGATATTCTTCAGTGTTGTTTTTAGCTTCTTGGCTACTATTCTGAACTGAAAACATTCGGTTGTGCAAGTAATGGGCTAAAGAATGAGCCTAACCTTTGACATAATTGGTAGCTCTAAACATGTCGTACTTATCTATTCCAGTTCCCTTCCTGTTATTTTGAGCATTTCTTGTTTTATTGACAGAGTGCTTTCTCTACATGATTAACTGATAGTTGTACTATGGTGTCAAACAATGGCAATACTGTTGGACGTTGGTATGGTTATAGGGATCATCTTGAAAGAAAAAAGAAGTTTGCAACATATATCCAAAATCCAAATGATACCTGTAGCAACTCACTTCTGAAACTTTTGATAGACTTTAGTTTGAGGCTCACGTTCACATAGCTCTTCCCAAGGAAAAGGGTAAAGTATTGTTATGTACTTTCCTCTCAGTCAAACATCACGCTCGAATCTCTTCTACTACGAAACCAGTTCATGATCCTACTTTTTCGGTCTCTGACTAAGTTGTGATGCTATTCTTTTACATCATAGTAGGCTGGATAAATATTTTGCAAAGTCATTGACTTGAGTACTTTGTAACTGTATATGCTCTGACTTGAGTACTTGATTTAGGTAAAATCCTATATTTTCCATTTGCCTATGCATTAGACTTCTTTGTTTTTCTCTTTTGATATGCTTGAAAAGGTTAAAATCATTCCAAGTACTTTAGTTTGTTCCTCAGCTTTTACTTCTCTGGTAGTTGTACCTCCAACGGCCCATAGTTATGTGTGCTTTAGATAAATAGCGCTATCAAGCACAAACTTCTTTCAATATCAAGCTATTCATGAATTTTTTCACTATGTATTTCTTTTGCTTTTCCTATCTTTTTCATAATTGTATCCCATGTTTCATCCCTACAGCACAAGGCTATGCCAACATATAGAATTGAAAAAGTTTTCTTGCTCTCTCTTCTGTTATGCTCCAACCATCTTTGATTCTTTTGGTTATTCCAGATTGCTTAGATTCTCATTTGATATGCTTACTTGTCGTACATGTTTTTCGAATTTTAGTTGAATTTTTTGCCACAACAAATTCCATTAAGTTAGCTTTTATGTTGAACAAAGAGTGTAAGTCACAAACATACTTTTTGTGAACCTAAGTTGTAGACAACCTTGTTGAGTAAGTGTACATGTTAATAAGTTTCAAGATACTATTTACTCATTTAATGGTATTTTACATTACTTTGTCACACTCCCTTTTCCTTTTAATTAGCCCGAAGACATCCCCCCTAAATAAGAGGATACGAAGGTAGATGATTAGGGTATAAGATTAGTAGGTAGTCGAGCGTTGTTTAACTTTACTTATTAGTATTATTGTTAGTAATTCTTCTTATATCGTATTCTTCGATTTTATTATTTACGTGTTGTTTTCTTATCGTAGTATCTGTGGTTGCTACTTTCTTTTCTCTTCACTAGTATTTCTTTCCTGCTGATTTTGGTATACTTTACTTGACCGAGGGTCTATTGAAAACAACCTCTCTACCTTCACAAGGTGAGGTAAGGTATGCGTATGCACCACCCTCTCTAGACTTCACCCGTGAGATTACGCCAGGTATGTTGTATGTAATTTTCTCTGCATTTACTGTGTTATTTTATTCTTGGTGTTAAGACAGGTTGTTTGAAGCAAACATATCAAAACTGTATTGACTCACTTGTTGTCATTGATATTCAGTGCTTCTCTCAAAATTTCAAACTCACTTCTTCAAGCTTATTCAATAATACCTTTTAAATATGATCTTCACCCCAAATTCTTACAAAATCAAGGCTAGCCACTATTTTGAGCTCTAAATACACTAACAAATTGAGTTTGTCATCTAACTATCAAGAGACGGATGTGTTAAAGAAGAATGAATAGGGAAAGTGACCTAACTTTCAAATTATGTAAAATATGAGCCAGTTTAGATATAGACCAGAAACCATGATTCATTTTGATTATAAACTTGAGGTAGATAACTAATAGGATTAAAAAAAACTCCTTTGTTTTGCCATATCAAGTTCAGAGAATTAACTTGCTAAATTTTTAATAGAAAATTACATATCACAATTATTAAATATATAAATTTTAAACCATAAAAGTAATTTAATCAATGCAAAAATTGTGGGTAAGAAAATATTTATGAGGAGTAATATGTCAAACGTTTTGCTCGGCTTATTGGTATGATAATGCAAATATTGAAGCAGAACACATTAATACTGGAGCACGAGCAACGGGTGGAACAAAGGAAAGCCATTGAAAGGATTAGTGCCAAGCTCATGGAGATGGAGGCTAGTTACGGACTTAGCTAATACTAAAGGCCAACCTCCAACAACAAAAAGAAGAGAGCGATGAATAAGCTCATAAATTTTAATTTTGGACAAATTCTTTTTTATATTTTTCGGTCTACTTTTTTATGAAACAAAATGAAATTTTATTGTGAGACACAAAATAAAACGTTTTATGATCTACTGACATTAATGAGTTGGATCTATGGGGCAATTTTCAATTTGTGGGCCGGCCATCCTCAAATAGCCCAAAAATACATTATTGATTTTATCCTATTTCTTCTATGGTTAATCTTCTAAACCATAAAGAGGAGGAGATTTCCAGCAGTAACCATGAAGTTACACTTCGTTGTAATCGATGAATACAATTATTATATATAAACCCATAGCCACACCAGATTTAAGCTCTGATTATGCAGTCTACCTCAATTACTCCACTCCATACATACCCAATTCTTAGCCATTTTCACTCCATTAATCTCAATAACAACAAGAAGAAAAGTTTGAAACTTTCTCTCAGAACCTCAAAGTGTTGTTGTTTCACTCTCAGTTCTACACATAGTTGCAGCAAAGACCTAGAAAAACACGAAAACAACAGCTACAGTATCGACCCAGATCGACAGAATAACCCTATAATAAATTGGGAAGAATTTTATTCTTCTATTCAAGAAGAGACAACCCAGTACGAGGAAGAGCCGGAATTTGAGCTTCCAGATCATTCGGGCATTAGAACAAACATGTGGTGGACAGACTTGAAAGCTGCATTGGGTCAGAGGATTAATGTGGAGGGGATTGTTTCTTCATTAGGGGTTTTCTCTAAAGACAAGCATTTGGCGATCCCACATGTTAGTGTGCCAGATATAAGGTATATTGATTGGGCTGAGCTAAAGAAAAGAGGGTTTGAAGGTGTGGTATTTGATAAGGATAATACGATTACTGTTCCTTATTCTTTGAGCTTGTGGTCTCCTTTAGCTTCTTCTATTGATCAGTGCAAATCTCTATTTGGTAACAATATTGCAGTGTATAGCAACTCCGCAGGTAGTTCGGTTTTCGTGATTGGTTTGGTTTCCTTTTAGGTCTGAAGAAGATTTGTCTTAGTATTTTTGATTTGTGAATTTGTAGGATTAGATGAATATGACCCTGATGGTAGAAAAGCCAGAATTCTCGAACGTGCAATTGGAATTAAAGTCATTAAGCACGGTAAGTTGATTTCAAATTCGCGGTAATAGGTAATCGTGTATGTTTTGTATAACAAGAAATAACAATGCTAAATCAAACAATTGAGAAATTTATATGAATATTACTTGCATATCTTTGAGTTAATGGAAAATGGGAGTCTTGGCGTAAATGGTAAAGTTGTTGTCATGAGACTAAGAGGTCACCGGTTCGAGTGTACGACTGCGTACAATAGACATTGGTGGCGCATAGCAGGAGCTTAATGCACCAAGCTGTCCTTTTTTTTTTTTAAAAAAATAATCTATGAGTTAATGCTATTTGTAATTGCTACTTTCTTTATCTGTATATTTTAGGGGTGAAGAAGCCAGCTGGAACAGCTGAAGAAATTGAAAAGCAATTCGGTTGTGAATCGTCAAGACTTATTATGGTACATTTTGGTTCTTTCAATTTTTTCGTAAGCTTCTCGTTCCTATCTAAGTCGACCGTCCATGGTGTGTCCTTTGCAGGTGGGTGATAGGCCGTTTACAGACATAGTTTATGGTAACAGAAATGGTTTTCTTACTATTTTGACAGAGCCATTAAGTTGTGCAGAGGAGCCATTAATTGTACGGCAGGTTAGATTTCCTGAATACTGATTTCTTTGGCGATTGGTACGTATTAATTGAATAATGACTTACCTAGGCTATGCTAATCACTATTCATTATAACGGTGGTATTCAGGTTAGTTCGCACACACCTCCACCTATGTTGAACCTAATTTCCAATAGTGTTAACCTCTTGAGCTATCAATTTTAACTTTTTTATCCAATATTTGAAGTGAAACTTCCGTGTTATTGTTGTGATACTAATTGTAATGGGGGGTTTGTGTATAAGCTGAGAACTGACTGCTGATCAGGTTTCTTTGACTGCGCTCCTCTTACCCGGTCAGTAATCAGACTTTCTGGCTACTCTCAGCTAAATATTTTGCCAGCAGCTGTTGTTTAGCTGGCATTGTCCATCGAAATAAATCCTTGGTGGTGACTGTAGAGTCAACATCTTATCCTCCCCTACTTGAAAAACTAACCAATATTTTTGTTACTTTTGTCTCAATAAACTTGTACTATTATCAAGTAAAGGCAACCTTTCTGATGCTTAAACCGTTTTGGGCTTCTTGCTGTCATAAACAGCTGCCAATGGGAGTTGGTAGATCGGATACCTCATCCACTATATTCTGACATCTTTCTCATGAGAATTAGGTCCTTCACCTGCATTATTTTGTAATTTTGACTTCCAAAATCACTGCATGGAACCCTGCATTAATCCCTATGTAACAATTCGTTATTAGGTTTCCCTTTTTTTGGATGGGTTACTCTACTCAATGTTTTAGTGCAGAGATAAGTGATTACTTCTTCAATTTCAAGTTGTCTCTCATCAGATTGATCTTTTATAGATGCTGAAAGAAGTAATGACTAAAATGGTATCTTGACACCTTCTTTGTATACCATGTGTTTTGTTAGGCGATGTGGTGTGTGTAGGGTGATGACCGACAGTAAAAAAAGTAAGGCTGAATACATAAACACATTTAAACACTTACTGCATTTTTCATTTAGTCTCATCTAAACTAAGCCTATTGACGTATTAAAGCCTGACCTATATCCATGGAGATCTTGGTCTTTGATGAAGATGAATTGATATAATTGGCATTCTCTTCCGACTCTGTATCCTAGCTCAGGGAAAACTATCTCTAGATGGCCAAGTGAAAAGTAGAATTGATACTTAAATTGTGCCTATTAGACACATGTTTCTGAGGTGTCTCATGGCATGGGTATCACATGTATTGAGCGCGTGAATTTGTTGAAAATGAGTAGACATGTACTTTCTTCTTCATCATTTAATGGTTCCTCATCTCTCTTCTCTCTCAGTGAAACAAGAGCCATCTCCTTACATTTTCCCTTAAAACTCCACCAATGAACGACCACGATAGCCCCCTTCTTCCATGACAAAAAACATTAACACTTATGCAAGCGATCTACTTCTCTAGATAAATATTATCCATTGTTTCCATTGCAACACCCTGGAACGAGAATTCAAATCAGCTAACATAACCAGAATTTTTCTTTATATATGGCAGAGTATTACGATGGAAAAAAACACCTCAATTGACTTCAAAACTAGATTAGCTTAGATTTCAAGTTAGTGCACCAAAATGCAGCAAAAAAATGAAAGAGAGTGTGAAGTGAATAAAATTAATCTCACTGATTCTCAGGAAAGCTCTATTAACAAGTAAGAAAGACGAACCAAGCTATGTAACAATGGCCATGAAAACTGTAGTGACAGTCGCAACACCTCATTGATCCCTCTCTCTAAACTCTTTAACAACCTATCAACATGTGAGTGATGGTTCATTGGTAACCATTAGGTTTTTCTGGATTTTGTCTTTCTAGGAAGTTTCTCTTTTTGTTAAAGGTTGGCCTTCTACAGGGAGAATGGAGAAAAAAGATCAGCGGAAAGAGGGGAGGAAGATGAATGTTGTGTGTTTCTTATCAGCTTTTGAGTCTTGGTTTGGTTTCAATGGTGGAAAGAGTTGTTTTTCTGGGGAAGAAGAAGGAACGGCAGGGAGTTGAAAATAATAGACCTTTTTCTTTGGCTCCAGAGCCATTTGTTTGGATTATTAAGTGCCAAGTGTCTTTTCTTTTAACGGCTTCTTTGCCAAGTCAGCCGCATCTGAACTACACGCATCTCATATCCTTTACTATTTCAATTGCATATGTCTAATAAATACATTCTGAACGTAAATTAGTTGTACAATACGTCATGAGCTTAGTTTAGGAGTTGGCCAAAAAGTAAGTATATGTGAAGTTTAGGATAAGAAATATTTGGATATTTAAGTAACTTGTTTTGGATGAAATGCTTCCCTCCTATCAATTTATCTTGCAATTTGCCTAGTTTCATTGGAATGTTTTGATTGTAAGAACAAAATATCTGCAGGTCAGGGTACTTGAGGTGGCCCTTGTGAACAGGTGGTCTAACCAGGGGATGAAGCCAACCAGTCACACACTTCTTCCTGATTGCCAGCAGTGTGTAAAAGACGATCTGCTTTAATCTTTTTCTTTAGATGAAGAAGTGAGAAAAAGTCATCTCCTCCCCACTCCCACTCTCCCAAGGAAAAAGAAAACAGCTCCCCACCATGAACAACAATTTTTGTTACAGATACAAATAATTATACAGGATTATTTCCATGGTTTGCTTCTTGTGTCTGGAATCTGATAAGAATGGTATATCAATCATTTCGACCTTTTCTTTTGACTGAATCATAGAACTTTTCCTCTTGAACTGAGGATGTTGTTGCTTCAATATGAAACGCATAATACATAAATAGACACTCAAATTTGGCTGCAGTTGGCAAGTAAGCACTCCAACTTTGAGAGTGCACATCTAGACACATCATGTGTCGGACAACTAAACTCTCCAACTTCGGAGTGTTCAACTAACACAATGGAGACGAGTCGAAGTGTCTAAGTGTGTATATTCAAAGTTGGAGCGTTTAGTTGACAGTTGAAGCTAAGTTAAAGTGTCTATGTATTATGCCAATCTGAATAGCTAATCGGAGAGATTATGATACAAACATTGTTTGTCAACGAGTTCATTCTCTTAAGTTAACTAAGTAATAATATTTTGGTTGATTTAAACGTAACTGCCACTTTATTTCCAAAATGTTGCAAGCCATATAGAATTGTGTTCTATGACTCTGGGCTAATGATAATAACATTCCCTTAGTTAATTGGGAATGTCCTCAAAAGTGTGCCAACATTGTTCTAGCTATTGATATATAAACAACTCCACCAACTTGATTGATAGAAAACTAATGGTAAAAACTTATTGGTATAAATACTGGATGCAGGTAAGTTTTTACTGGTAACTACTGTGTAACAGCCTAGAGGGCCAAGAGTAAAGTGATAACAAAGTTGTATATTTTCATTAAAACTTGGGAGAAATTTTAATGGGCATCCCTTTGGAAGGGAAAGGAAGGGGATCCATAACAATTGGTTCATCAGGGTATATCAAGGACCAGTTATATTTTGTCACAACATAATGAACAAATATAAGAATATTTAGCTTTGCCAATTGGTACCCAGCACACAGTCTTGGCCCTCCTCCAAATGGTATAAATGCATATGGTTGAACAGGCTCTTCAAATCTACTTGGATCAAAATTTTGGGGCTCTTTAAAATACTCTGGACTATTATGTGTACTATATGTTGTCCACAGTACCTACACAGAACAACAAAAATTAACATCCTTTTTCGTACTGATCCCATTTTGTTTGGGATTGAGGCGTAGTAATTGTTGTTCCGGTGATCATGACAATAGTAATTTTATAGACTATTCTTACCTTCCAACCTTTTGGAATAGTAAATCCATCAAATTCAATGTCAGCAATTGCTTTTCTGAATGAACCAAATATAGGAGGAAAAAGCCTCATGCTTTCCCTAGCAACTTGCCATGTATATCTCATCTTTTTTGTGTCTTCTAATGATAGTATCTCATCTGGTCCTTTGTTGCTCATTATATTAGCATGTTCTGTCACAAAAGTCCAATTTTTTCACATTAACATGAAAATTTTGATATACTTGTGGAATAATAATAACTAGATTCTGTATACGTACGTACCTTGAAGGAGAAGAGAATAGCAAGTAGGATGATGAGCCAACATCCTAAATGTCATAGCAATAGCAAAAGAAGTTGTATCATGTGCAGCAAACACCAACAAAACAACATTATCAACAACTTCATCTTCACTAACTTCACCACGAATCATTGCTTTCACTAATCGCGAAAGCAATGCCTCGTCTGATTTCCCTTGTTCATTTTCATCCCGTCCAAATTCAATCTCCTTTTTCTTCTCCCTAACAACCTCAACAAGAATTTTTTGTATTTTCATCCTTGCACTTATAGCCCTCGAAAACTTTGACCCTGGAAACTTAAATGGAGGTGAAAAAGCCCCTTCCAAGACTCCTTCAAACGTTTCAAGTAATCCTGGTTTCACCATGATCCCTAAAAAACACTCAAATACAATCTTGAACGTCAAGGATTTGGTAAGGTGATAAAGCTTAATCGTCCAGTCTTCTTGTCCATGAGTACAATTTATGTACAAATGAGATTGAATTGTGTTACAAATTTTGGGCACCATTGCATCAAGGCTAGTAGATGTAAGACTTGATGAAATAATACCACGTAGAAATCGATGTATATCGCCTTTTTTCTCCATAATTGAATTTTTTCCCATGAGTTCAACTGAAGAAGTAGGCCAAGAACTTATTACCAATTTGAATTCATTAGACATGAAGAACATATTGGCCTCTGATCCACATACAACTACTGTTGGTGCACCCATAAGTCTTGTTTTGAACGTTTTTCCATATTTTTCGATTCGAGGTTGAACGAATTCTTCGAATAATTTGTTCTTTTTTTGTGATTTGTAAAATTCTATGGTTTCACCTAGCCATGGCAGTCCCATTTCTCCTGGTGGAAGTTTTTTTTTGGTTATATGTTTGTGGACATTTTTGTAATGTTTCAAGAAAAGGCAAAAGAAAATTATGAAAAAGATTGATGATAATAAGGTGAAATTAGAAAGAGGAAAGTTCATATCTATAGCCATTAATAATGAAAGGGAAACTAAACAAAGCTTTTGGGGTGTGTTAATAATAATTAGTTTAAGAACTATATGCCAAATTTATAGTACTCCTTTGCATGGGAAAGATTACTTGTTTTAGAACAAACATAAAAATATTTTTAAAAAGTCAAAGGTATTTGGTCGCCTAGAAAAAGTCAACCAATTATGTAAAATTTAGCTAATTAATGGCTCCATTTACAACATTGCTTCAACCATCATTTCGCGAACGATTTAAGTTATAAACACTCATAGTATATTTTAATTAACTTGATGGAACATGTTATATTTCTTATTTTTCAAATTAATGTTTTATTTATATATCATTAACGACTTTCTGATAGTTATTCTTAAAATAATATGATATTATCAAAATTACACTATCAATATATAGACGTTAGATTATATAATCATTCACGATCACCCTTTTCCTTCAAATTTAATTATCATATGCAATATGCAATATAATGCATGTGAGGTTGGCCGTCCAAAAGCCAAGTTCTTCACCCTAGAAATTAAAACCTTTGAATCATCACCAATTCATCATAATATATCTGAAAGATTCATATGGAGAAGAAAAGAAAAAAAAAAAAACTTACCGGCCACCACGATTCTATTAATATTTGTTAATTGGTTTTTGAAATATTTAATAACCTTAGTATCCCTAGATATCTGGTGTGTCTAATATTTAAATTAAATATGGTTTAATTAATAACTTCTACTTGACGTGAATTTTGCAGAAGCATCTTCTCCTCTTTCATCATGTTGAAAAAAAAAAAAAATCACAAAACGATATGGTGCAGTGGATGAGACTAAAGGAGGTATCACATTCAAGCCCTCGTACAGATTTCTTTTGGTAGAAAGCGATTTTCTTCGAGTGAAGCCCTGTTTGACGCAATCTGAATTAATTGAACTCCAATACGTGGATACCAGACGTGGAATAAAAAAACAATCAAAGTAGGAATGATTCTGATAGTTGTAAGTAGGAAATATATATGTCACACCGCACCTTATAGGAAAGGTAAATGGTAAATCGATTTGGTGATTGAGTTCTCAATATGATTTAACAATTATAATAAATATATTATCCTTTTTATTTTATTTCATAAATCAAGGGTAACTGCAAATAGTATTCGGAGGAAGGTGAGAGTGGCTCCAATAATAAACAAAATAAAGGAGACCAGACTGAAATAATTCAGACATATAAGAGGAAACATAAACATTTTAGTGAAGAGACGTAAGAGGGTGGGTCAACAGAATATAACACATCCTAAAGCTTATTAAGGACATAGCATAAATTCAATTCTCAAAAGTTGTTCTCAAATGACGATGAGGAATCTCATTTATTCCGCTGCGTTCTTAAAGTAGGCGGTATTTAATTATAAGATGATTCATTTAGCCCACAGATTCGTTTTGGGCGGTCATTTTTAACTTGAGTCTTACTGCACACCTACATGGCGTGGTTTTTAATTTATTCTGCTAACTCTGTTTAGTACTGAATATGCTGTAACCACAATAAAAAGAAAACAGAATATGTTGTAAGATCGGTTATTGGTAAAAATTAAAATAAATTAATTTAATTGATTTTAAAATTATTAAAATTAAACTAAATTAAATAAAATATACATATCAATATTATCAGTTTCGATTTGAATATTAACAACAACAACAACAACAACAACAACAACCCAGTGAAATCCCACAACGTGGGGTCTGGGGAGGGTAGATTGTACGCAGACCTTACTCCTACCAAGGTAGGACGGCTGTTTCCGAGAGACCCTCGGCTCAAAAAAAAAAAGCGGAAAAGGGGGTCAGATAAAGTTAAAAAAATTCAAGACGCTATAGAAAAATAAATCACGAAGGCATCACAGATAAAATAAAATAATCAAAAGTACTGAAAGCAATAAATAGTAACAGAAATAGCAGAAATGAGAGTACAAGGAATTGTAATGTGCTAGTGCGCCTATGAATAGGGAAGAATAACGAGACTATGTACTAGCCTTCTACCCTAATGTGGGTCCTCCACAGCCTCCTATCTAAGGTCATGTCCTCGGTAAGCCGTAACTGAGCCATGTCCTGTCTAATCACCTCTCCCCAATACTTCTTCGGCCTACCCCTACCTCTTCTGTAGCCATCCATGGCCAACCTCTCACACCTTCTCACTGGGTCATCTGTGTCTCTCCTCTTCACATGCCCAAACCATCTCAGTCGCATTTCCCGCATCTTGTCTTCCACCGAGGCCACTCCTACCTTGTCCCGAATAGCCTCATTTCTAATCCTGTCGCTCTTGGTGTGACCACACATCCATCTCAACATTCTCATCTCGGCAACTTTCATCTTTTGAATGTGAGAGATCTTAACTGGCCAACACTCTGCCCCATACAACATAGCCGGTCTAACCACCACTTTGTAGAATTTGCCCTTAAGTTGTGGTGGCACCTTCTTATCGCATAGCACTCCGGAAGCGAGCCTCCATTTCATCCACGCTGCCCCAATACGATGTGTGACATCATCGTCAATTTCCCCGCTGCCTTGCATGATAGACCCAAGATACTTGAAACTACTTCTCTTTTGAATAGCTTGGGCACCAAGCTTAACTTCCACGCCAACCTCCTGAGGTGTCTCACTAAACTTGCACTCTAAGTACTCTGTCTTGGTCATACTCAGCTTAAACCCTTTAGACTCCAAGGTATGTCTCCAATCCTCCATCTTAGCATTAACTCCACTACGAGTCTCATCAATCAGGACTATGTCATCCGCGAAAAGCATACACCATGGCACCTCACCTTGAATTTGTCGCGTCAATGCATCCATTACCAAGGCAAATAAAAATGGACTTAGAGCTGATCCTTGATGCAACCCCATCCCAACTGGGAAATGCTCTGAGTCCCCTCCTACTGTCCTTACCCTGGTTTTGGCTCCATCATACATGTCCTTGATCACCCTAATGTATGCCACAGGTACATCTTTAGCCTCCAAACATTTCCATAGTATCTCTCTTGGAACTTTATCGTAGGCCTTTTCTAAGTCGATGAATACCATATGCAAGTCCCTCTTCCTCTCCCTATATTGCTCCACCAGTCTCCTCATAAGATGGATGGCTTCTGTAGTTGAGCGTCCCGGCATAAATCCGAACTGGTTCTCTGAAATAGACACGCCTCTCCTCACCCTCATCTCCACCACTCTTTCCCACACTTTCATAGTGTGACTTAGTAACTTGATACCTCTATAGTTGTTGCAACTCTGGATATCCCCTTTGTTTTTGTATAGAGGGATCATTACACTCGACCTCCATTCTTCGGGCATCGTTGCCGTTTTAATATTCGATTTGAATATTAACCATACATAAAAATAATAAAAAAATAATTCATTAAAAAGAGAAAAAAAGATAATAATTCATTCAATTTTTTTAAACTTTAATCATGTTTAACTTTCTATTTATATTGATAGCTAATCCAATGTACTAAACAACATTAACTAAGTTACTGAATAATGCATAAGCAATGATATGATTTTACAAATAAAAGATACATCATACATTACTATTTTAAATTGGTGTATTGTACATTTTGTATAAAAAAATGTTCATAAAAAATAATATATTATGTATATATAAATATAAAAAAATATTTATATAATTTGTCGCTTCGGTTCGGTTATTTCTTGGATTTTTTTGAACCAACTATTATCGGTTTTTAAAAATGTAAAACCAAATCAAATCAATCCAAATAAAAATTGATTTATTTGATCGATTTGATTTGATTTTTCGATTTGAATCAATTTCTATCCAAATTATGAAAACCCTTGAACTTATTACTCCCCGTTGTTCATTTTTATTTGTTTAGTTTATATTTTGCAATCATCTTAAGAAATTATTAATTAATAATGTTTATTTTACTATATTATTATTTATCAGAAAATTGATATAGTTAAATTTATTATGAGATTAAAGACATGCTAATGAAGCAAAGTAAATCGAATGAAACAATAGCTTAGTTGCTTGATGTTTCAGTTGGATCCGTAGATGGTAAAGTATATCGCAAAGAAGATAAAAATAATAAAAAGCTTGACGCATATGGATATCAGTGTATCACTTTTATATTGTCAATAACTCAACCTTTTATATAAAGTAAAAATTACTCATATTATTTATAAGCAACAAAGGTTATACATAAGTAAAAGAAAAGCTCCACTCGATCCTAAAGTACTACGTTCAATAAAAATGTTCCACTTGAAAATATTGTTATGCATGCCGATTAATATTTTTCTATTTTTTTTGCAGAATCTTGTACGAATATACCTGATATATCTGTCTTTTTATCCTTTTATTTCGCTTTGAGATAGAGTCTTATACTGACGAATTCCCATCTTATTCTCAATAACAACTGTCGACAATTAACCTGATATGAGACATGATCAAATTAAGTGGCTAGACTCCGATTCAATCGCTCGCTCAATAAAACGAACACTTCTCCTCTACACAATTATCCTTATTAACTATCCTTTAAGATTTTTAATTTGACTACTATATATACTTTAATAAATTTATGAAATGGTTAGTGTCTGATTGATAAGGATAAAATTGAAAAAAAATAATTAATTAACTCTTGATTATTTATAAAAAATGTATAAAAAAATATAATCGAATTTTTAATATATTGGATCAATAAAAGAAAAGGCAGGAGAGTATAGTGCATCAGTTAAGATTAGAACATGTCCTTTTCCAAGTAAGATCTAAAATTAAATGGTTTAAGAAACTAAAATCTTTTTACTCATCAAGGATATCAATACGAATATTTTAGTGTGTCCTTTTAAAATTTGTTTGATTCTGATCAAGATACATTATTACTCGTTCATTTTTTCTTAATCTAGTATTGACTTGATAAATCTTAAAGAACAATAAATAAAATAACAATTTTATTGTGTCACTCTTTGAATATAGTAAATTCAATGCTTTGAAAAATGACTATAACTAATAATAAGAATAAATTAAAAATTAAGTAATAGAATATTTCTTGATTTTTAAAATTAAATGGATATCTATTTTTAATATAGTGGACAATTAAAAATAGATGAAAATGAGTATATAGTAATTTATCTTGAATTTCTCTCCATGTCTCTGCATTTTTTTTGCTTTCCTACCCCCTTGAAAAAATAGGATGAATCGAAATATAGCTGCTACACCAAAACTAGGTGCAAAGAACTAAATCCGAATTCGCACCGAAAAATTCCACATTGGGTGATAAAGCGCTTCCTAACAAAGACGACTCCTTACCTAAGGAGACTCAAACCCAAGACCTCTTGATTTCTTCAGCTGTTATATTAATTAATCATAAAGAATATTTTAGTGGATCCTTTTAAAATTTATCTTGAATTAATTTCTTAAAATGAAGCTATTTGACAAATTACTATGGTGACCAATAACATGTCATTGGAAAATTCTTTAATTTGAAGTAATTAAACAAATGAGACATCCTCAATGAAAGACATACACAAACTACTAATTAACAACTGCCTGCAATACACAAACTACTAATTAACAACTGCCTGCAATTAATTTACAAGAAAATATTATCTAATTACCAATATTATTTCTAACTAATACTGATCTATCAGCAATCACATGTAATGATATTCCTTTATATATGCATATGATCTATTGGTCCATTGTGATTCTGTAGTTTGTTATGATTTCTAGATTAGAATATACTATTATATTTCTATACCAAATAAATAAATAAATGCTGGAGTAGTAGACCACGAAGAAACTCTAAAGATGTTAATTTATCTACCAAAAAGGATATTGAGTTGATAATTTCGATTGCATAATCTAACAGTGATATTACTGGGGATATTCTAATAAAAAACCAAACATTTCATGCCTTCGAACAGTGTTTTGTCATGCTAAGTCACTACCCAAAAATCCCTACATACTTCTATTATAAAATATGCAGATTATAGGATTATTGTGGCAGTACTATTTTGCTATTATCTGTTGTTAGTAGTACTACGCCTATTGCTTGTTGTCCTTATTAGTAGGCGTAGTACTATTTTTGTAGTTTCGTGTAGTTTGATTATAGAATTATTGTTTTAGTATTATTCTGTTACTATATGTTGTTTTTGTTATTTTCTATTGTCTCTTGTACAGTCTTTTTCTAAACTAGCCAAGGGTCTATCGGAAACAACATCTCTACCTCACCTCTGAGATAGAGGCAGAGGTAAAGTCCGCATTCACTCTACCTTCTTCATATCCCACTCCGTGAGACTACACTAACTATTTTGTTGTTGTTGATTATTAACGTAAAATTTTATTTGCATTTGCACAATCTTCAGTGTCTTTAAGGGTAAAGGATGTAATCGACTAAATATTACTTCATCAAATTCAAAAAGCAAAAATGCAAAAAAATGAATTTAACTGCGAGGTAGGAATTTACGTAATGATATTCTAAAACATCAAGATGAAGAGTTAATATTGTATGGACCAATGATCCACATGTTAGTACTTTAATTTAGTTGAGAAATAATTTGATACTTAAAATCTTACTTCAATTTTTTGTTGTTATTTTAATTTGAGAATAAACTCCATCTACTACACTAGCTAGTTCGTACTGAAAATTATAAATAGCCCATTTACTCTTCTTCTGACTTAATTACCCTATATTAGCATTATAGACTTATAGTGCACCCCTATGAACCTTTGCATTTGTGGACTTCACCATCTCACACCAAACATTACATTTTTGCTCAATTATATTTACTACTTCAGAAAAGCAAGAGTTTGTACTTCTACAACTACAACGACAATAAATTCAGCGTAATCCCATAAGTGGAGTACTCCAGGGAGGGCATAATGTAGGCAGACGATAAATTCAAAAGTCTCTCTACGGCTGAAGAATGAGCGTGTTCTTGGGCCATCATATTTCCAATAGATTATCAGCTCAAAGAATAATTTGTACTTCTATGATGTAAAAAAGAAAAGACATTGTAGCTTCTTCTTTCTTTTTCTTTTTTTCTTCCACCAAGAATTTGAAATTGTAAGTCTCCAAATGGAAAAGATAATTAATTAAATGACATAAATGTAGGAAGAGTGTAAATATGTGTCATGATGAGAAAACCTACCTCATTTGGTTATTTTTTAATTGACAGCTCATGCCAATGAAAATGGTTATTTTAATGCTTGATCTCATCTCTCTCTACATTTATTCCTAGAGGAGATTGATGAGTACAGATAGATACCCGCCCCCCTTCTCTGTTACATAAATTAGTACTCATCCAACTGTATCACTTAACGGTCGATGAAATGAATAAAAATCGCGAGAAATTAGAGTTTAAATCCCACCAGAAATGAAAAGTTAGGTGATTTTTTTCATATATCAAAACCTTGTAGACAGAATTATCGAATATCTATATTGATAAGGGATAACAACTACTCGAAAGACTAGTTAAAGTGCGCGAAAACTATCTTGGTCACCCCTATTATCCAAAAACATTTAGTCAAAGTGACTTTAACACATCGAGGAACAGA
Organism: Solanum dulcamara; assembly: GCF_947179165.1. Lineage (NCBI taxonomy): Eukaryota > Viridiplantae > Streptophyta > Magnoliopsida > Solanales > Solanaceae > Solanum > Solanum dulcamara. Next base: position 4,531,064 of record NC_077242.1, read on the forward strand.
CACACATAGCCTACCAATCCTTAAGGGAGGGACAATGCTTTTGCTGTCTCATTTATTGCTGCAATTCAATGTCCTCCCTTCACCTACTTGTCTGTCAGGACCACTAAGGTTTCATATTGTTTTAAATAGGTCATTAAGTTTCATATTCATGGCACTCTAATCTTATTTAGTCATTGTTTTTTTCAATTATCTTTTTGTAACCTATCCCTATCATTGGACTTTGGACATAATCTTATGTTAACAATCAAAACGTAGTTAGGATGGCCCAGTTGAGTGTAATAAACTGACATAATTCAAGAAAAAGGTCCCTACCTGGATTCAGCTGGACCTTGCTGCTGTTTCTACAGTATTAAATTAAGAGAAAAAGGTAAAAAAAATACCCCTCTACTTTCATTTATTAGTTAAGTTTGTCCCTCGTTATACTATCAGATCAATTTTACCCCTGCCATAAGTAAACTTTAACAAATATAGCCCTCAATTGGCCGGATTCCCCAAATCGACTAAAATTACCCGATTTCCCTTAAATAACCCGGCCTGACCGACCTAATTAATACCTCGATGGCCTGATATAACGAGAGTTAACTAATAAATAAAAGTAGAGAGATATACTTGACCCAATGAAAATAGACTTATTATTGTTATTACTATTATTGCTATAGTCCCAACCAAATAAAATAAGTGAAATTCTTTAGATGTCTAAGAAGAGTCATTAGAAAGAGCACAAATGCTTGCTTAGCTTCTTGGTTTAATGTGAATATAAATGAAATGAAATCTTTTACATCACTTTTCACAGTATGGAGCAAAAAAAAAAGACGAAGGAAATAACATGCTGCCATGAGCTGACACTGTCCTCTTTCGAACCAAACATTCTCTGGCAATCAATTCCTCTTGTTAGTGCTTTGCACTTGCAGTCTCCCTTCAAGGGCTTCTTCGTCCAAGGCATATCTAGGTTTTGAAGTTTTTGTATCCTACGATGATTACCTCAAGTTAATATAGATAATAATTTTAACTGCTTTTACAGTCAAATATTTATAAATATTTAAAGTAGTTGATTTATTAATACATATACATGGCATTGACAAGATTTACGTGAACCTATAACTTTTAAGCTAGGTCCACTTCTATATTCATCTGTTCCATTACCTATTGAACAAATTGACAAAGTTTAAGAAAAGAAAATAGTAATGTAGATATCCTGACCTCCTCTCACCATTTTCAAGTAGCCGTTTAACCAACTAGCCTCTCTCATAAAGTTGGAAAAAGTTGATCAAACATGAGTCCGTCTCTACAACATTCCAAACCTACTAAGTTTAGAGATATAAAATGTACTCAAACAGAATGATCCTACCCCCTTCAAGGAGATGATTTTGTTTTTTGCATTGTGCGCTCTATAATTCTAGGCTCTTACTTAACTACTTAACATTTACAATTAAGCAGATGTAACCAAGTAATAATCCATGCAATCTCAGATAAACGAACTTTTCTGCCCTGAAGTGTTTATACGGTTTTACAGAGTTCAATAACTAGGGCCATGGAACATATTTTTGAATATTTGGTTATGTTTAGAGCTAAGATGGTCTTTCTCAACATTTTGCAACATGAATTTAAGTGAAACTTTAAATGCACCTGCAAGATACACAACTAACCACAAACTCCTTCACCTGCTTATATTAACTTCTGTATCTCAACACTCTTTATATACTGCTACTCACTTGTATCACTCCCCATCACTGAGCTCTCCATCTCTCCCTTCATTCGTTCTCTTTTATCTCTGTCAGTTTCCTTTGGAAGCAAACCATCATGGAGAAAAAGAGAAGCAACCAGAGCTCTCTAATTCTGTGGGCCACATTTGCTGCACTGCTCTTGCAGAATTTGGTCATTCCTGTCATGTCTTCTGCTTCTTTTGAAGAACAGAAGAACTACTACACTCCTGATCCACATATCGGAAGTCCACCAACAGGTTTCCTTACCCTCTATATATATTTTGCTATTTTCTCTTTAAAAAAAAAAACTTAGAGGACATTTTTATAGATTAACTTAACAATTTCCGAAGCAGTGTTTGCTAATACATGGAAAGCAGTATAAATTATAAAATGGTAAAGTATCAAAGATGGGAAAAGCATAGTGTTTGCTTTTCCTGTTCTTTTTTTTAATTGTTGGAGGCAGCATTAACCCCCTCATTATTTGTTCGGTTGGTTTCATAATGAGATTGTTCAGTACAAGCGTCCTTTATTATGCTAGTTACTAGTTTTGGAGTTTACGCCTTAAGGTGGAAGCATTTTGTCCTAGACTATTTGGAGAGTGTCTTAAGTTATACTGTATTCACTCTTACAATTCATTTTGTGGATAACAGGTTCAAGCACACCACCCTCTCATGCAACACCATCTCATGGAAGCAAACCACCAGCAAACTGTGGTAACCCTCCAAAAGGAGGGCACCATCATAACCCTACCCCAGCTTCTCCTTCAGGAGGTCATAGTGGTGGCTACTATCCCCACCCTCCAAGTACACCTACAACTACACCTAGTACCCCCTCCACACCCACTATTGTAACCCCACCAACTACTCCTATCATTGACCCTGGGACTCCAAGCACTCCTGCTACCCCAACACCATCACCTCCTTTTACATGCGAGTAAGTTTACTACTATTTTTTTTATATAAGTACGAGTAAGTTTACTAACATCATCAACTTTATAACCAGTTTGGCCAAGCTTTCTGAATCTGCTTAGTTTAAAAAGTACTTTTGCAGAGTAGTAGTTTGCATTTGGATAGTCAATTTGAGAAGTACTTTTGCAATATTAGAGCAGTACTTTGTGCTTGGCCAATGTTCAAAAGTATTTTTGGGGAAAAACTATTTTTTTAGCTTCTGAAAAACAGTTTCTGCAACTACGCAAAAAACACTTATCGTTTCCTAAAAGCTTCGCTAAACACCAACTTTCTAAAATAAGCACTTTTGGCTTATCAGAAGCTTAGCCAAAACGATATTAGATTGCATTCTTAACTTCAATATGCAGCATCTTACAACACTTAATGATATGATTGCAGTTACTGGAGGACTCACCCGGGACTGATATGGGGCTTGTTTGGTTGGTGGGGAACTGTTGGTGGTGCATTCGGCGTGGCTAGTGCTCCAGGGCTCGGCTCAAACATGAACTTGCTGCAAGCACTTTCAAACCAACATACCAATGGACTTGGACAACTCTACAGGGAAGGCACAGCTTCTTTGCTGAACTCCATGGTGAGCAAGAGGTTCACTTACAGCACCACACAAGTCAAGAACAATTTTGCTACAGCACTCAGTTCCGACAAGGCTGCAGCAGCTCAGGCTCAGTTGTTCAAGTTAGCCAACGAGGGTCGGCTCAAGCCCAGAGCTTGAAAAGTCATTTTCACAATTACCATCAATATCTTGTTATTTCTATTTCCTTACGATATTCTGTGTGTTTACTTTAGGATTAAGCATTAATGTTTTTCTATTCGTTGTTATCAAAGTTAATGTTTTTTCTATTTGCTTTTGAATCTTACAAAATCAAGAGGATACCAACCTTCATTGTTTAATCAGTTATCAGTAAAGCATTTCTTGTTGTATTAAAAGTGTGAATGCCAGTTCCCAATTTCAGATTATTCTCTTTTTTCTCCTTTACGGCAAAGAAGGTATCTTTCCAAATAAAAACAAAGTATTCTACTTTTGTTTATAAAACAAACTAACCTCAGTAATCAAGAACAAAAAGAGAAACACGCACCTGTTGTCCTACCTCCTTTATTAGTTGAAGAACAACAGATGTGTCAAGGCTAATTGAGCTTCTTCAACAAACTTTACCCAATCCTCATTTTCTCATGAGGGTGTTGATGACCATCTGCAAGTGTGATTATTATTCAGCACTGAGCAATGGATCTGAACAATAAAAGAAGGTATTCTTGCAAAGTATGAACACCATTCTATACAGAAAATGGGACATGCTTATGTAGAAGTTCATGCCAAACATCAATGCTGCACCATACAGTTAGCAGCTTCACTATCATGGACAATATCAGGGAGTTGACATTACTAAAAAAAACTGTTCCATCCATACAACTATTTGGAAAGTAGAAGAAAAGCACAATTATAAATACAGCTAGAAAAATGTTGGTCTTATCGATCTTGATTCATGCAATGTAGATAACAGTACTCATCTGTCAATACGCTCAGTTTGTTCTATTTCATTACTTTGTTGATGGCAATATATTTTAATCAAATTGGGTGAACATCTCATCCAAAAATTTAAACTATCAGAGAGTGCATGTGAAAATTACTTTTGATAAAAAGTGACAGTGAGGCTCAAACTCAGGACATCTACCTTTCTACATGCTCGGGTAATATATTAGATGGTATGATTACCTCATCTTAAAGTTTAAATGTTAAAGATAGTACACTTGTATTTAAATTAATTATGTCTTCAACACTCTCATTTCTTCCAAGAGATTCTTTCCTTCTTAACTGGAGAGATGCTCAGGTAGATGAGACATAAAGGCAAACATATAATATAATACATTATTCCATTAAAATGATGGGCATCACATTTTCATGTTATCTGTTTTGATAGTTAGACATCATTTCCTATTGAACCTCCTGATAAAACAATATACCAGCTAAAATGCAAAGGAATCCGCGCACCAGCATCAGCCTTCAAGTGAAACAATAAATGCATCACCTACCTTAGAGTAATTTAATGAATGGACTCAAGATTTAACTCCATTTGATACAATGAGCTGCATTTTTCACAATTGGACCCACCAAACTGCAGGTAATGGCTGAATTACACTAGAGGTAACAGGATTGAGCTTACAGAAGCAATTCAAATAATACAACATGAAGAAACACATATCTAACTACAGCAGAGGTAACAGGTTCAAAATTACGCCCAGCAATATAATAAATATAACATGAAGAAAAAGCATATCCCGCTCAGAATTTCGGTATACTGACAAGATTTCTAAATAAAGACTTGTAACTGGTTTCTTTCATCAAAATCTCTCTCGATAGACATACTACAAAAGGTATTCTTCTAGGATGTCACATTCCATGTATGTTTCCTGATGATAACCCAAAAATATTCTACTTTAGATAAGCTGTTAAAACTCGTCGAGAAACCACAGATAGAGTTAAGAAATAGAAAACTATTGGAGATAGGGGTATAACAGACATGCTCCAGATGCTTGAACTCCCATTATCCTCTATAAAGCTACATTTCAAAATTTCAGAGAAATCTAACAATTTGATTTACCAAAGTTCCTGAAAAGTTCCCTCATAAGACACAACAGACTTGCACAATAAATTACTACATCTACAAGCATGTGTATCTCCCAAAAGAACAACGAATGGAAATTATTGATAAAGAATGCATGTTAACTTTGTTTAATTTTTTGAATGTAAACTTCATACTTGGGATGTTAATTTTGTTTGTTCAAGTGCATCCATGACTAAAACAGAACAATAAAATAAAATGTAAGGGTTCTGAAGGAACAAGAGATTCAGTAGTCTACCTATAGATTTAAAAAAGATAGCTCAACGACAGAGAGATGGATGGTTTCGATAATGCGCAGCTGGGTAATAAGAACATAGAATGCTTTAAGCAAGCATGTTTATTTATGTACCACCACAATGAATGCAAACCAACTATCTTCACAGCATAGATTAGACGCATCATAGTAAAATGATACTAAATAGACTCCTGGTATAAACCTGAGTTACTTGGAAAAATGAGCTAAAAGAGAATTTTGAGAGTGGAACGAAGAATAGGAGATTTCTATTTTTTTTTTCTTTTGTTATAAACATTTCATTAATTAGGGGTTAATTATGAAGAAGTGGGGTTGATTTAAAATATTTGTAAACTTAGGGTAAAAAATTAAAAGATCAAAAACACAACCCCAAAAAGTCTCTTCATTCATATTTCAAAATTCAAAAATTTTTATTCCCTCCGTCTCTTTTTTTTACTAATCTCTCTTTTTCTTCTTTTCTTGTTTCTTTCATATTTCAAAATTCAAAATTTTTATTCCCTCTATCTCTTTTTTTTTTTACTAATCTCTCTTTTTCTTCTTTTCTTGTTCCTTTTCCCTTTCATCTTCTTCTTCCTTAACTTCTTTGCTTTTTTTCTTCTCCGTTTTTCCCTTTCTTTTCAAACTTTTTGTGTTTTCATCTTCTTCTTCTTCGGATGTTGTCATCCTCATTTTTTTCTTCACTCCGATTTGATTGTGAAAATTATAAAAAAAAATTGATATGTTGTTTATAGAAACAAGAGTCATTCAAGCAACCAAAAATTGTTTAAACAATCCTAAGTTGTTTAGTTCAAACAACAGAAGTTGTTTAAACAACCAGAAGTTGTTTAGTTCAAATAACCAGAATATATTTAAACAACCCTAAGTTGTTTAGGTATTTTTTATGATTCTTTAATTAAAACAATGAGAATATTTTAAATATCAGCTAGTTGTTTGGAGAGATATGAAAATATTTGCTAATTGTTTTGGAGATCGAGATATGAAAACATTTGTTAGTTGTTTAGACAAATGTTTAAACATTTGCCAGTTGTTTGGAGGTGATGATGACGTGGAGGAGGGGAAGTTGGGGGAGGATGGGGTTGAGGGGTGGATGAGGGGCAGGAAAAAAAGAGAGGGGACCTTTTATAAATTAAAAAAATTTGTCGGTTCTTAAAATATGTGTCATTATCACTAATTAAAGAAGAGTTCTTTTACTTCATTTTTAAGACTTTTGTCCTATATTTTTTATTTACCCTCTCAAAAGTCTCTTTTAATTTAATCCCCCGAGTTTACTTCTCCCTGCTTCAGACTGACTCAAGTTGTAGGATTATCACTACGCCAAAAAGGAGAATAAAAATAAACTGAACTCAACCTTATGTTTGCCCTAATTAGGACCAAATTTGGTTGGTGTAAATATTCTTTAACCATTAAGCTTTTATGAATGTTTTAACACAGATATCTTTAAATAGCACAAGTTTGCTTTGACAATTTGTCAGAATCTGTCCCTCCCTCAACATGAGCAAGTTCTATATCCTATTCATGCTGAAGGATCCTCAAAACTCAATCCGGGACTCATAAAACTTAGTACAATATCTAATTCAAAGAGATATCTCAATGTAGTCTATGTTTTTTCGCCATAATGCACTAGAGGTAGAATTGAACCATAAATTTATGATGAATTAATGGGGTCACTAGTAGCCTAGGAATGTAAAATAATACAAATGCCTAGAATCAATAGGGTTGGAAGATACACCTAATTGTTAGCTTCGATTATACATTACCACCACCACCACCTCCAATACATTTTTTTCACTATAGATTAACTACACCTAATTACTTTCCAACAGATGAAGTTCACTCTCAGACAAAATTCTCACTCACTTTTTTCTAGTGACTACATTATTATAATTGATGCAGTAAAAAAGTTTTGGATACACATGACAAAAAGAGTAGTAATGAACAATCACCCCTTCTGAAGCATAATTAACTCAAGAAATGAAATTTCAAGCCATGTAAAGAGGAAATATCAGAGTAAAGAGATAACTAACTTGATTTTATTTTCCCAAACTCTTCAAGAAAAGAAAGGCCTGTATTTCCTTTAATGGTGAGATAACAAAAACTTACAGGATCTTATACTTGAAAAGTTTCATTCCTAAGGACAAGAAAGTAGACCTAGTCCCTAAGTGTTGCACTATACACTCTTTTCTGGATATAAGAAAAAGGCAATCCAAATAATAACAGTAGACGGCCCTTTTCACATGTATGAAGTTTGAATGCTGATACAATATTTTCCATCACAATGAGACCACAGTTATTCCCACTTGGACTTCAACCTCGTGAAATAACATAAGCACACAATAGTATTAAGGTCTGTTTGTCACGCAGTCCAGAATCGTGGCAACGATATTCTACCCTGCTGACTGGAGGAAATTACACAGCATAAGAATCTGATCAGCTCATATGAGTTTCAAACCAGTTAAAGATTTCCTCAGACTGCAAACTGGTCATTTCATGATAAGCAAATGCAAGATTCATTTCCTCTTGAATGTGATTCACTATGGACTTGTCTGGGAGAATAATCTCTCTCTCCTTAAGAGCTGCTTTCCATTGTATTGCACGCCCGTCATTTCTCATGAAACCTTTTGTATCAATGAAACCCTTTTCCTGGAACAGATTATACAACTTCACAGAGGTAGTTAGATCAAGACCTGGAATCCTATCAGCTAAGAGATTAGGTGACAACGCAAACTCCATGCATTTGACCTCTGCAACATCAATGCTTTTACCTTTCAGGAGTGTCAAGTATCTCTCTATTCTCACCCTTCTCCTTTTATCTTTGGGCATGTGCACAAAAAGGGTAGGAGGGTAACTCTTCGGAATGTCCATTAGATCAAACAATCCCTCAGCAATCATTATTGTTATGCTATTGAATCTTAAATCAGTTGCGAGGACGGAAACAAAATAGCCACCTGACGAAGCACCCAAAGCTACAAGAGGCAGGCTTTGAAGCTTTCGTTTCACAACCCACCATTCGATAATATCTTTAACAATCAACCTTTCCTCTTCCATCGACCAACAGCTCCCAGCACTAGATATCGCAACAACTGCAAATCTCCTATCTAATGCATTAAGGACGATAAGCCTTTCTTCAGGTAGACCCACACAATTTGGGCACTTAGGTGATCTATCCCAAAAGTTAGCTGCTTTACCATTACAACCATGTGCCAAAAAGAGAATTGCCTTGGGTGAGTGTGGGATTTGCCATATTAAATCTGTTCCATTTCTAAACTCCGCAGTCGGGTCTAACTTAACCGAAGAGCTAAAGCTATTCAAATTTTCCTTGATTAAACCAGACAATGAATCAGATTTTTCTCTAGTTTCCCTATATAAAACCCAAACTAGAACACAAATCAAAACAAAAAACGTAGAAATAACAGGCATTCGTATAAGTTGGGCATTGTTTCGTTGCTTCAGCATCCTTTTTTCGCGTTTGAACATTCCTAGAAAACAATCAATACAATAGGATCATTACTCTTTAACAGAAGTGCACATTTTAACATAGGTCAAAATTACAGGTTTGAGTAGACAAGAGAACGATAATCCCAATATAAAAAACCCTATAAATTTTACGACATAGTTTCCTTGAATCAAATTTCCTGTTCAATTAAATAGAATCATTTGCTAGATATATGATTTTAATTGAAGTTATGATATCCTTTAATGAAATATAGAGGTTCAAAAATCACATTTTGATAAAGCATATGATCAAAAATATTTAAACAAAAGCCCGACAACTACACGTTTGTGAACATCAAATTACAACATGAATCAATACTATGAAGCGAGATATTGCAAAGTACCTTAACGCGTTTGATTTTTGATGTCTCGAAAAACCTAATAGACCAAAATCAATTGTATTCCAGGAGGATTTATTGCTTCGACTGTTCATATCAGTGATGAATGGAGAGGGAAAGAGTGAAGAAAGATTAGTTGCACGCGCCACGATGCGAGTACGGGTGCATTTCGCCAACTACACTTTCGGGTTTGGGCTCTTGGGTCATATTTATGGATTAGGCCTAGGCCCAAATTAATGGGCTGACCAGTTTCCATTCTCACTCAAGTGTCTATTGAATCTAATTAATGTAGATTCGCGCTGAAAGTCAAAATATACCACAAGTATTATTATTCTTCATGAAAGAAAATATAAATCTCTTTTATATTTTGTTATTATCTTTCTCAGAGGAAAAAAAATCATACTTTTACAAATTGAAAATTCATTATCTCCTACCATAATACACTGTATTACCGATGTAGTCCTTAAACGGAGTTTTATTTAGGAGAGATTATTCTCCCAATAATTTTATACTGTTTTTTTACTTTTACTAAAACGAAATATAAATATCTTCCGTATTCGGTTATTAACTTTCTCGGAGGAAAATTTCGTACTTCTATAAATTGAAAAATCATCTTTTCATAACATAACACAATAGTATTATCAATGTAATCCTCAAACGAAGTCTTGTTTAAGAGAAGGTTATTCTCCCAATAGTTTTATACTTTTTTTTCATTAGTCATATGTGGATCTATCAACTAAATCAGTTTAATTTATTATGCGTCTTTTTATAATTTCTCTTTATTATCATCATTTATATTTTTTAATTGACTTTTACACGGCTTCCTGTTATCTCGATCCTACCAGCAACGTTATGAAACAATAATGCTCATAGAGTTTGAAAGAGACTCTAAGGATGATTAGTGACTTGGAGAATTATGTCGATGTGAAAAGATTTGGATTATAAATTTTAATGGTACGTAGATATGAGACTTTGCAAGGGCATGTCGGTGTAAAAGCTAAGATGCATGCAAATGACTTAAATTAAGGAAGACACAGAAATTTGATTTGTTGGTATATATTTAGTAGGTCAATTGTGGACCATATAATGTGTGTTTGTATATATAATTTTATTACTTAATCATATTTTAATTAATTAATTAATATTTTTATTAATTTAAATTACTTAACTATGATAAGTTGAATTAAATATTGTAATGCAAATAAATATTTATCAATCAAAATTCATAAGGCTCGAAAAAGAACATAATTATTCTTATACTCAAAATTAGTGGCGGAGCCACATGTTGCTCAGGGGTTCATCCGAACTCCCTTTGGTGAAAAATTATAATATTTATATATGATAAAAATAATTTTTTATATATACATAAAAGATATTGAAACCCCTTCGACAAATTCATATGTCTACTTCTTCAAATTTTAAACCTTTTAAATTAAAATTCTGACTCCACTATTACTTAAAACTTCTAAAAAAAAAAAAAAGACTCAATTCATCACACCAAGAACTTTATTGATGGGAGAGTTAAATGAGAGGAGATACACAAAAATTGGTTTTGTGGTGTGTGGGTATTATATAGCTAGTGGGTCACGTAAGAAGTCCTAGAACATGCATTGCTACATCATGTATCACCTTTTGTTTTCACTTTCACATCATATTTAAACATGTTAAAATGGTTCCTTGGGCAGGAGACGGACCCCAACCATGTGGTGGACTTGCACTTTGTTTGGCTATTGCCACATTACCCAACTTCCCATTTGATTCATTTATTTCACTTTTTGACTTCTAATAGCTAATGTCTCTATACAGATGTGACCTCAAACTCCCGTTTTGTCCTCTCTACACCCTACTAAGTATAGGTGATTTTGGAACGTGATTTGGTTAACATTTGGAAAAACTAAATTAAATTAAAATTGAGCTTAAAAAAAGTTACGTGATAGTTGAAATTGTATTTGAATATGAAAGCAGATTTTACATCTTAATTTTTTTATATCTATAATTAAAGATTGTGGTAGAGTGATAATATGTATAAAAGGACAAAACGGTCAATATTTTAAGATGTGAAATCTGCTTTCATATTCAAATACAATTTATCACTCTAGCAGAAATGCAAGGTAAGGTTGCGTACAATAGACCTTTATGGTCAGGCCCTTCCCCGGACCCCGCGCATAGCGGGAGCTTTAGTGCACCGGACTGCCCTTTTTTTTTACTATGAGTCTTCTTTATCATGCCACCAAATTTGCATCATTTGGAGTTCAGAGTAGAAAGTTAATGTTGCTACACTGAAGCATGTTCAGACTGGACGATTCGGCAAGCTCACCTTCCAATTTGGCAGCTCGCTGAATGGTTTGGTGAAATCTCGAATTAGCTCATCGAATGGGTCTGAACACCTTCAAACTCTGAATATTTTGGGTATCTAAATCACCCTTTTGGCGACTCACCTAATAGGTCGGCGAGGAGACCTTCAGATCGGTGATTTGTCCGACGTGATTCATTAAAAGGTCGTTTTCTTTGATTTTATTGTTTTCTTACGTTTTTAGAAGGCTATTCTTCATCTTTACCCTCAATTTACCTCCCTAAGTTTATAAGATAGCCTAATAACCTCCTCATTCATGCCCAACCCTCAAAAAAATCAACATTCTAAATTCTCTCAAGAAACATTTTAGGATTTTTCACCTTCAAGCCTCAATTCAAGGTTTCAAATCAGTGTTTTCTTTTCAGGTATGTAAGGCTTCAATGAGAGTATCCTTTCACTCTCGAGCCTAAAATATTTTGATTCTCAATAATTCTACAAGATTATTGGAAGCAAAAGTTAGGGATTTCTATGAAATTATGATCTTTCTCATAAATGCCTGTTTTTATTGTTTCACTTTGGTTTTAAAAAATTTATTGCACTAATTTAGCATGAATTTTATGGTCTCTTATGCATTTATATTTTTTAAGCATGAAAGCAAGCATGATATGATTTACAATACAGGTTATTTTAAGGCATGACTTTTGAGCTTAGTCTCACTTATGATTCAAGATATGACTTTTGAGCTTAGTCTCACGTATGATTCAGATATATTGACAGTTTTAATACCTATGAGAATTAATATGTATTTATATATTTTGGAAGGACTATTTAGCACCGAGTGGAGTTTAGGGATGAAGGTTTCTATTTAACATCTGTGGACCTTTTGTAGCAATCCCAAAGTTTCATAGCTACGTATCATAAGATTTGAGTATAGCGCTTTGTCGGACAACTCCATATGGCTCTGAGAGGCACAAACTAGTGGATCTACATAGATATAATATGGTTCTATACCCTAGCAAGGTATAGGAAAGCCCTCCCAATTGGGTTAGCTGTTGGACATCATGAGCTCACATGATGTATGTCGGTTATAAGAAAATCCCCAGTTTATGCATCTTTCTACAATATGAACTCATTTTATATGGTTCACTTTAAGTATGTTATTTTATGAATATGATTATTCAAGGCTATTAATTTAGACTCACCTTGATGTATATGCTTTTGAAAGAAAGTTTTTAAACTAATATTTATGCATGGACTTCAATTGTTTCTTTCAGTTCCTTCATTATGATTATGATTTTAGAAATCTTGTTTCATTGTTCCTCCATATGTTATTTAATATGATTATGTTAGTGTTTCCTTACATACTCAGTATATTCCACGTACTGACACATACTTTCTTTGCGTTGCATTCTTTTATGATGAAGATTCGGGCACTCGTTCTCAGACTCGTGGCTAGTGAGGTTGCAATAGTTCCCAGTCAGCAGTTGGTGAGTCCTCCTTATAATTCGGGGACTTCATGGAGTAGTTTTAGTTAGTTCTTTTACTAAGTTATGGTAACCGGGGCCATGTCGGCAAACTTATTTCTTTTGATTTAGATATTAGAGGCTTGTTTCAGACATTAGTTTTTAGTCTTCATGGATATGTTGTCTTTCTAAGACATTTAATGCATATATTCCATCTTTCGCTTAGTTTTCTTATGATATTCTTTGATGTGTTATGCCAAGGATTAGCTTGGGATAACTCGTGGTTTCAAGTACCGTGTCACGACTAGAGTGTAGACTCGGGTTGTGATAATATCTTCTCTATTAATCACATTATTATTTATTATTTTTAGGTTCCCTTTTTTTTATAAAAAAAACGTAGCTTTAATAATTGTTATGTATTGTTAGATTCCTACCGCTAGGTATTGAAATCTAAGGAGTCCTATTAGAACTAGTAACATGTAGTCTTTAATATGTCATTTAGTCAATTTTCGATAAAAAAACAAATCATCTATTTTCCAATACTCATAAGTTTACTTTTATGCTATAAATAAGATGTATGAAGGGGACAAATAATAAGTTAATGGACATATTCAAAGTAGAGCCATCATTTGAAGTAGGGGTGTACATGGATCGGGTTGGTTCGGATTTTTTATAAATCAAACCAAACTATTTTTGTCGGGTTATTAAATCTATAAACCAAACCAAACCAATAAAAGTCGGGTTTTTCGATATCAATTTTTCTCGGGTTTTTTGGGTTTTTTCGGATTTTTCGGGTTTCTCGGGTTTTGGGGTTTTTTTCGGATTTCTCGGGTTTTTCATAGTATCTAATAAAAAGCACAGAGCAGTGCTTCTTAAAAAGTGTTCTAATACAAAATATCAACATACAAAATATCAACATATAACATATAACTTTATAAAATGAGCTTTTTTTGTATATTATTTAAATGGGCTTCTCAAGTCCAAATCTAAATGTAAGAAAGAAAACAAAAATTATGAAAAAAATTTTAAAAAATATTTATAAATTAGATTTTAATAAATATTTTTATGTATAACATAATTTAAAAATAGTATATCTATAATCGGGTCGGTTTGGGTTCGGTTTGACTTTTTTTTGTTAAAACCAAACCAACCCTATAATGGTCGGGTTTTTTTTCCAAACACCAAATCAAGTCAAACCAAACCACTAGTCGGGTTTTTTTTCCGGTTTGGTTCGATTTGTCGGTTTGGTGCGGTTTATCGGTTTGCCCTGTACAACTCTAATTTGAAGCTTATGAATCCAGAATTTAAGCTTTTTAAAGTTAATTATTGAATTCGATATTAATAATTTGTATATACTAAATGAATTTATTAAGAAAAATACAGTATTTGAACTAAAGTTACTGAATTCGATCGAATTCATACTTGATTCTAGCTCCTCCTCAGAACTACTTAGCACCCTTCATGAATGAACCCAATCCAATAGCAATGTCCGAACATTAAAAAATACTTAGCACCCTTCATGAATGAACCCAATCCAATAGCAATGTCCGAACATTAAAAAATGAATAATGTATTAGTTTGGAATGGTTGGAGTTATTTGTAACGTTTTTCTCACACGATCATAATCATCAAGGATTCGATCATGTCAAAATGGAAATTGATAGTAACATATTCCTAGAGAAGATTTCCGTAGGACTATACATTGGATTGTAGCTAGCTTTAGACTTGTTGGTGGAAATGATGAACGTATTGAGTAAATTTTCCGTTGAATTAAGGAAGTGTCGGCCATATTATCATTCGTAGTGTTTGAACATCAATTCTTGTCTATCCCATATCTTCATTGCCGTATACTCCCATCGTCTCAATTTGTTTCTTTTACTTTACTTTTTAATATATTTAAAAATCAAATTAGACAAACAAATCAAAATAAAAAGATACGTATGTAGGCGTTTGGCCCAAAGAAATCAAATATTTGAAATTATTTATTTGTTGAAAGTAAAAACAGAATTTTGAATGTTTTCTAGATTCCAATTACAATTTCCAGTTATATATTTAAAATTATCATGGCCAAATTATAATTTTAAGTAAAAACAGAATTTTGAATGTTTTCTAGATTCCAAATACAATTTCCAGTTATATATTTGAAATAATCATGGCCAAATTATAATTTTCAAATAAATTAAAAAAATCCAAAATAATGAATAATTATCATCTTATTAGTTGCTGGCGTAATATATGTGCTTAGTGCTTACCTATCCTATTGGTATTGGATGCTTGCAAAATATTTTTCTAATATGGTATGAATAGTTTACTAAATATTTTCTAATTTTCTTTTCTTCCTTTTCGTTTTTCTTCTTGCATCGATCCTCTAACGGCATCAAGGGATCTAGTAGTCAATTAGCTCAAATGGTTTCGTTCAACAATTTTAGTTATATATATCGTCAGTTAGGGGTGATAAATTACCCATGCAAATATGCAAGATAAACAAATAATAAAATTAAAACTTGGTAAAAGTTTGACAAGCAAAATTATTTGACCCATGCAAATATGATCTGATTAATGACTCGTTCATTTATTACCTCACCCATTTTGAGTCTTTGAGCATACATTGTTAAGAATTCATCACCAACTTAATTATTATCTAACACAAGTCAAGAAGAATCTAGAATATTCAAGAATTATAGAAAATTTAAGGAAGATCTCTAGAATGAGTATTCTAGAGAGAAAAGTTTAGAAATGTTCTAGAAAAGGTAGTTTTAGAAAAAGATAGCTAGAAACATTCTAGAAGAGAGTAGTATGTATCCCTCTCTAGATTCTTTCATCACATCCTATAAATAGAGGTGGTTCATATCATTTGTAATTAAGTAAAAAGTAAGAAAACAAGAAAGAAAAAAAGAAGCAAGAAAGCAAATAACAAGTGAGTGAGATAAGAGAGTTGCTAGTGTGAGTGCAAAAATTTTGTGTAAAGATTATAAAACCGAAGCAGGTACCTACTTTGATATAATAAAATTCAGAAATCGATTGTGCCTATCACCAATAATATTCAACAAGTGGTATCAGAGCATGGTTGATCAAGAGTGAGGTAGCAATTTAAAGGAGATCGTGCAAGCTACTATTGAAGGCTACAAGTCACATGCACTAATCAATGAAGAATTTTACAAGCACTTTCAACAGCGCTGAGAAGCTCAATGCAAGCAACTACAGATCATGAAGCACGAGAATACAATATTACTTCTTGGCCAAGAATTATGGGATATCATCAGAGGATCAGACACTACACCACCAACAGATGCTGAAACAGTAAAAAAGTGAAAGGTCAGAGCTGGAAAGGCCATGTATGCTCTCACTATAACTATTGAGGATGAGTTCCTACAACGGATTAAGAATGCCAAAACACCCAAAGAAGCTTGGAACACGTTGGCAATAATTTTAAAGAAGAATGATGCGAGATAACAAAGGCTTGAAAATGAGCTTTTGTCGATCTCACAATGGAGTATGACAATCAATCAATACTTCTCTAAGGTAAAATCTTTATATGATGAAATATCAAAACTAGATCCAAAAAATGTTATTACAAAGACAAGAATGAGGAGAATCATCGTTCATGGTCTAAGGCCAGAATATAAAGGCATAATTACAGCCACACGGGGGTTGGCCACAGAACCAACTTTATCTAAGTTGGAAAATCTGTTGGCAAATGAAGACGATTTGGAGAAGCCATTATCAAGTCTATCTATAAAAAATGAATATAAGGCACTCTTCAGCAAAAAGCAAGGCTATCGAAAAAGGGATGAAAAAGAAGCTCACGTCCAGGGGGAGACCATAAAAATCAACATCAAAGAAGTGAGCGACATTACAAGCAAGCAGACCAAAGCTTCAACAAATGACAAACGGAGAAGTTCTATAATTGTGAAAAGAAAGGACACTATGCCAAAGATTGCTGGTATAAGAAAGCCAAAGATAATGTAGTTACTTCTACCCAAAACAAGAAAAATGAAGAAGAAGCTTGGGATTTCGATACCTCTTATGCAGTTGAAGAAAACAATCAACAAGAGGAGCTTGTCACCTGTCACTCTGACAAAAAAAAAGAGATTGCACTTGCAACTGTAAGTGAGAAACTGGTCGATTATGAGCATGATTGGATCATTAATTCGGGATGTTCCAATCACATGGCTGGTGATGAGAAAAAGCTTATCAACATGAGCAAATATAAAGGCAGTAAAGTAGTGGTAGCTGTAAATAATTCCAAAAATACCAATAGCTCATATTGGCAAAACGGTGTTCATGCCTCATCACTAGGGGTGCTCACGGTTCAGTTTGGATCGATTTTTATTTAAAAAATAACCAAATCAATTGAGTCGGTTATTCAAATTGTCAAACCAAATCAAACCAAACTATATCGATTTTTACTATTCGGTTTTTGTCAGTTTTTATCAGTTTTTATTGATTTTTAAAATACCTTGTAGTCACTATTTGAATTTAAACTTATTTGAAATAGTATTGCCATACCTTGTAGTATGAAGCTGCTCGAAAAATCTATTAAAGTTTATGAGTCTCTACTTCATATTTAACACACCATACATATGAATAAACAGAAAATAAAACATGGCTCAACACATGAATCAACTTTAAATAGAGGGCTCAATGTAAACAGAAAATAGTAATGTCATTTTCATCATCCAACTTTAAAAAGAGTTGTATTACAATAACAAAATCATAATAGGGCCCTGTAAAACACTCTTTCACATAGCAAATTAAAACAAAATTCATCCAGAACTTCAAGCAACAAGAATATAGTAGAAGTTGCTTCCATCATTTGAGCTAATCAATGCTCAAAACATCATCGGAATATTCGGAAAGAAAATAATTGAAATATTAACATTAAATGAATTCATAAACTTAAACATATTCACAAAGAGTTAAATGAATAAAATTACCTTTTTCAACTATTTTAAGTTTTTGAATTTTCTCTAGAATATCTTCAATGTTGTATTCTTTGGGAGTTGACTTGAGCCATTATTGAGTGCAAATTAAAGCTTCTACTAATTTTAGGGACAAAGAACTTCGATATGAATCAAGAATTCGTCTTCTGGTGCTAAAAGCCGATTCGGAAGCAACAGTAGAAATAGGAATTGCAAGAACATCTCTTGCAATCTTAGAAACAATTGGATACCTTTTGCTTGCATCTTTCCACCAAGCCATGACATTCAAATCTTTGGTTAACTCCATATCATCTATCAAGTAACTCTCAAGATCATTCTTATTTCCAACATTATCTTCCTCTTGCAAATATTTTTTCCAATGTGATTGACATATCTCGCCACTATCACTTTCAATCCTTCGTTTGGAACTGCCCTTTTCCTTTCAAAAGTGGAATAAAGAATCTTGATAATATTGATACAAACGAGTTAAAGTATTCATCACTTTCTCCGATCTCAAATTTCCCACCAAACTGCCATAAGCATTGGGAAAAATGAACTTCACATACCTCATCTTGTACCGGGGATTCAATACAACAATGACAAATAATAAAATATTTATATTATCAAAATCGCCCCAATATTTATCAAACTTGACTTGCATCTTATCATCCATATCAATCAACACCAAATCATCACCATGAGATTTTTTTTTAATAAAATCAAGAAGATTAAAAAGCTCATGGAAGAAAGAATTTGAAGTAACATACAAAGTTCCCGAAAATTTCAAAGTAATTTGATAGAAAATATCAAAAAACTTTGTAAAACCTTTTACCTTCTTCCAATCATCCCTACTTGGATGCCCTCTGCTCCCAGTCATTTCCAGACAATGCTTTTGGTACTTGTGATCATCAACAAACATTCTTGAAAATGCCTTTTCAAACTTAATAGCTGCACTCAACATCATATATGTTGAGTTCCACCTAGTTTCGATATCTAAACCCAAAAGACCATGACTATCTATTTTAAGCTTTTCAACAAACAACTTAAATGAAGCAAATCTGACAGGAGAGGACTTAACATACTTCACAATATTCCTGACCCGAGAAATGGACACATTATGATCACTTAACCCTTCCTTTACAATTAAATTCAGAATGTGAGCATTACATCTTACATGTAGAAAGTCATTGTTCAAGATGATACATTTTCAGCCATCAATCCTCACCTTCAAGTGTCTAATTGCAGCATCATTGGCAGTAGCATTATCTAGGATCATGGTGAATAGAGTGTCAACCTCCCAATCTATCAAACAAGCCTCGATCGCCTTTGCAATTGTCTCATCCTTATGATCTGGAACTTGAAAAAAGTTAAGAATTTTCTTTTACAAGTTCCAATTATCATCAATCCAATGGGCAGTTATAACCATATAGGTTAGGTTTTGAAGCGATGTCCATGTATCGCTAGTGAGATATATATGTTGGTACTTATTCAGCTTTTTTAGCTTTTCTTTTTCCTTGTGATAGATTCTTAAACAATGTCTAGCAACAATCATATGAGAGGGTAAAACAAAATTAGGCAAAATAAGTGACATCAATCTCTTAAAATCTTCCCCTTCGACGACTCTAAATGGTTGTTTATCAATTATAATAAATTCAGCAATAGCTTTTTGCACTTCGTTGATATTAAACATGACTTTTTCCATCTTACTAGTACCACTATTACCTCTTTGTCCCCCTCCTTCAATAGAGTAAGACCTAATTCTCCCTTGCTTCCTATCAATGAATCTAAAAGGGGATTTTTTACAAGTATTATTCAAATGATTCCATAATGTAGTTGTCCCATTTGTCCTACTATCAGAAGTGAATTTTTTAGCACAATAATTGCACAAGGCCTTTCGCTTACCATCTTTATCAATACATTTGGAAAAGTATTTCCAAATTTGAGATGTTTCCCTTCCCGTTTCAATGCCAAGATCAGTTTCAGCCAGTGTTGTTCTTTTGTGCTTTTTTGGAGGAGAGGAAATACTTGAATCAGCAACTCGCCTTTTGTTACCTTCTGGTCGAGAAATTATCTCTACTTCTGAAGGATCTTTCACCTCTGATTCTGAAGCTTTTGGCTCCATCTGTGAGAAAGACGAAAGATGGAATCACAGGTGAAGAAAAATTTTTTAAAAAATGATGATAGAAAAAACTAGAAATTTTGCTCCCTATTTTTTTCCCCATCCCCCCGCCTTCAATTTATTTCATTGTTAATTATTCTTATTTGGTTCCCCCATTTAGTTCTTCTCTTTAACAAATTAAAACAACAACAACAACAACCCAGTGATTTTCAGAATAGGCTAAAAATTAAGCAAGCTAAAATTGCATATTATCATATTACTGCTTAGTACATAAGCTTATATCCATAATTTTCAGAACATAGATATAAAAGCAACCACATGTTATTTTCTTTTTTTTTAATAACTGGTAACAAGTTGGTATACAAAGGCACTAAAGCAGTGCAAAGGCATAATTACAGAGAGACCAAAAATCACCCTGCTAAGCAATAATAGAATTTACAGAGAACCTATCAAAGCTACTAGGGAATCTACCTCCTCTACTCTACTTTCTATACGCAAAAAGTGAAACAACAAGATACAATTTATCTTGAGTTTTTGTGTTGATGTATGCTTATCTTCAACGTGTTCTTTTATTTTTGTTTTGCTTTTTGTGCTCTCTCTCGTGTGACAGTATTTGATTTCATACACAATTTAAGGTTTTAATCTAATTAGTGTATCATAATAATAATTGTGAAAATGAATGTTAAAATTGTTACTGAAAAAATATCTAAGCTAATTTGGGAGAACATATCCTGATTTGGGCATTCTAAACAGTTAATCTAAACCCAAATGAAAATAACAATATTTGGTTAAATTTTAGGATACCGACTTCTTTTTTTTCCTATATAAGTTGACACCATCTAAGATTTAGTGAGAAACCATTTTCTCTCAAAACAAATTGAAAGAAAATAGAAAATCAAAACTCTTTGCAAACCCTAGTGTTTCATCGTCCCAAAATGGACTGCTTCACTTTACTAAGATTCAAAAATAGCATAATCTTTTCACATGCACCATAAAATTAATTTCTAAATCACCCATTGAAAAAGGAAAGAAGAAAAAGAAGAAACTAACAATACAAAGAACAATATACTTGAAAAGATAACAAAAGGTGCTTAAGAGATGATATTACATGATCATTGATGGGAGATACTGCTTCCATGGACACCTCTTGACTCTTGAGTCTTGACTCTTGAGTTAGGGTTTTTGGAGAATACAAATGTGAAAGTACAACATCATGCAAGATTGACTCATTTACTTTGGGTCCAACCATGCAAGATTGACTCATTTCATTAGAAGTCCATCAAAATATTTTGACCCAATCTAGTATAATTCAAAAGCATGGCCCAAGATCAAGAATATAAAAACTCAATATAAATTGTATTTTTTTCATAAATACATAGTTTCCTGAATATGTTAATTGCGTACACTCTACCCTCCCCAGACCCCACGTTGTGGGATTTTACTTTTACTGGGTCGTTGTTGTTGTTGTTTTTTCATAAAAAATTAAAATACACACACATATATATACAAATTTAATTTTTAAAATATGTATATATAAAGTCGATTTGGTTTAATTTTTCAGTTTTTTTTAGACTTGAAACCAAAACCAAACCAAATATAGTCGGTTTTGTAAATTTAAAAACCAAACCAAATAAATGTCGGATTTTTTTCCGATTTGGTTTGGTTATCGGTTTGATTCGATTTTTTGATTTTTCGTGTTCAGCCCTACTCATCATAGTTCAAGACAAGTGGAACTTCAAAATATCTACCATGTTCCAGGTATGAAGAAGAACTTATTATCTGTGTCGCAATTAACATATTCGGGAAACTATGTCTTATTTGGACCAATGGCAGCGCAAGAGAGCACATGGCTAAAGAAACTAATGAAAGACTTGCATCAACCATCGAAAGATATCGTACCACTATACTGTGACAACTTGTTAGCTATCCGTTTGACTGAGAATCCTGTATTTCACGCTAGGACGAAGCACGTGGAAGTACAACATCATTTTCTTCGAGAAAAAGTTCTTCAAGGCGAAATTGAAATGAAGCAAATCAAGAAAGACGAGCAAGTAGCAGACATATTCACAAAGAGCCTAGATAACATGAAGTTTATAAGATTTCGAGAAGCACTTGGAATGGTTGAAAGAAAAAAATTAAGTTGGTGTTGAGGAGGAGTGTTAAGAATTCATCACCAACTTAATTATTATCTAAGACAAGTCAAGAATATTCAAGAATTGTAGAGAATTTAAGGAAGATCTCTAGAATGAGTATTCTAGAGAGAAAAGTCTAGAAATGTTCTAGAAAAGGTAGTTCTAGAAAAAGATAGCCAGGAACATTCTAGAAGAGAGTAGTATGTATCCCTCTCTAGATTCTTCCATCACCTTCTATAAATAGAGGTGGCACATATCATTTGTAACTAAGCAAAAAGTAAGAAAACAAGAAGAAAAAAAGAAGAAGCAAGAGAGCAAACAATAAGCGAGTGAGATAAGAGAGAGTTGCCAGCGTGAGTTCAAAAATATTGTGTAAAGATTATAGAACCGAAGCAGGTTCCTACTTTGATATAATAAAATTCAAGTCGTGAGAAATCAATTGTGCCTCTCACCAATAATATTAAACATACACCATTCAAAAACTTAAAAGGTTAAGACTAGCTTCCAAAAGTCTCTCCCTTACTTATTGTGGACGAGACACTGTTAATTGTCAATTCTACTTGCGTAGACCTAAAAAATGTACTTCTAGTAGCCAAAACATAATAGCACAAATGACGCATCAAATTGAAGATAAACTTTTCCTTTTTCCATTTCACCTTCATGAGTAATAAGAAAGTCTCTATCCTCTATTTTTTAAAATTTGTCCTACGCTTAAATCCCCTTTTTTGTGGGAAACAAAGACAAGCATAGAGTCAAAACAAGATGGTCTATGACACAAACATGCACACACAGAGTAGAGTAAGAAATAATATGGGCAATAAATCCAAACTACGTCCTTTTTATCCAATTACGCCCATTTTTCCAGCGCACAATTCACTCTTTCACATGCCAACGTTTCGATTATGATTCCAACGTCTTCGTTGGGTTTTTAATTGCTCTCTTCGTTTCTAAATAAGTGATGTTTTTAACTTGGATGCGGATTATAGTTGATGGAAGAATTGTTGCTTAAGTGAAACTTATTAACAGGAATACAAATTCAAAATTTAAAGTAGTGGAAAGTAAAACTCCCAAAAGAAGTAATTTTGTGCAAAAGTCAAAAATGGAGAAAATAAAGTTTATGAGATGGGACAGCCAAAGCAAAGCCTGGAATTATGCTGATTACTGATTATTAGTATAATAACCCACTAAGTTAAGCAATGGTAGCACTTGGAACATTTCTTTTAATTTCACAGTGCATGCAGGAGAGAAAAGATTAGCCACAATTATCCTTTTAACCGTATCTTTTTGACTTCATTTCCAGGACTAACACGGTAGTAATAATACTTTTAGTCACAATTTATATTAAGTTGGTGAATTTACTTATAAATATAATCAACAGAATGGTAAGAAAGACTTTAAGAGTAACAGTACTAAAAGAGAATATATTGATATTAGAACTAAACAACATTAAAGGGTCGTTTGGTAGCTGGTAAGAAATAAGTTATGCATATATTTATTTTTCGTATAACTTATATGACGTTTGGTAGGTAGATAACAAATAAGTTATTCACGCATAAAATTAATATGACATTTGATTGACAATTTAGAAACTTGCATAACTAATACACGTATAAATTATAAGAAAATTTATGTGTTATTTTATGCATGATAAAAAATAGATATCTTAAACATGTATAATTAATAGATAAATAATTACATGCATTAAATAATACATAAATTCAATAATAACTAATTTCTATATTACTCATATATATTTATAACTATAACCACCTATCAAACGACCCCTACTGAACGTTACATGAAACTAAACTAACATTTCTTTGGTTAAAATGCAAATATAAGATTAAAAAATAAGTGGTCGGTCAATCTAAAAGTCTGAAGAACATAGCATATGAGTTGAAATTCTTCAGATTTCGATTTGTTATAGGGAATTGAAATTCCAGAGGGTATTTTTCCTCCTCTTTCAGCAAATATTAATGACTGGTCTCTTCCATAAACATGCTCTTTTATTTCTTTAATCTGCTAATTTCATTTAGTTGATCATCTGAATACGTGGCAAAATTTGATTGGTGTAGTTACTGTTTGCTTAGAAGGAAAGCTGATACCTTCGGGTTATTATTTATCGACAAGTGGCAGAGGAAGGCAGAAAAAAATTATAGGCGTTGCCATTTGTCGGTGATATGAAGGGCAAAATCGTAAACTGAGAGAAACATCTAAAGGGCGAAAAAGGAATAAAAAAGAATTTATCCTCTGTACCGATGAACGTAGTAGAATTGTTGTAGATGTGTACGAAGGACTCTGTGATCACGGGAGGAGCCTAGTTATCCTTTTAGGAGGAATATTATATAGTTTATATATAATTAAAATTATTTTGAAATAAATAACAAATAATAAATTTTCTTTGACTCGTATACCTTTTTTTTTATATTTTGAATATTTTAATTCTATCACCATCTTTAATCCATCTAATTTCCCCTCAGCATTTAACGCGGCTATGAGTTTTGGCTTTTCGGCTTTGTCCGTCCCTACCTTCGTTTCCCTGCGTCTTCATTACACAGCCAAAAGAGTGATCTTCAGTCAAACTATATCTAGAAAATAATACAACCTTCATTATTAAGCTGCTCAAGATATCAAAGAGAGATCAGATACTGTTTCAAGGTAAACTTTCTGCTTCAATTCAATGTTCTTTCCGTTATTACACTGATTAGATTGAAACTGTAATTTATTGATTTATTGGGATCTATGAAACTGATTCTAACTAGGTTGCAATTGACGCTCGCAGGTTTTGTGGCTTTTGGATCATTTCTTCGGAGTCAATCACTGATTTGAAATATTTTTGATATTGAATTGGCTAAGGCTTTGTTGATGATTGCTTTTCAATTTGAAATTTTAGCTATCTCTAACTGTGTGCGCGCGTGAATTTTGTGGAAGCAGAGGATGATTGTGCAATGAATGAGCTATCGAGCAACCGGATCTGAAGCTGGAAACGAGAATAAATGAGAGTTTTTGTTTGGAAGAAGAAGAGGAAACTGAAGTTTTTTGGTATTGATTAGATGATGAAGTTCTACATATCGGCGACGGGGATTAAAAAACTGACTATATCGAGTTCCGCCGCTGTCACTAGCGGCAGAGGTGGCGTAGGATTGCCGGTTGGTATGAAAGGGAAGGGATCGCCGCCGGTGACTCGCCGGATATCTCACCGGACGTTGTTATTAACGGCCGTTTTGGTTGTCGGTTTACTTTTATCCTTACTGTTTTTCAGAATTACCTTTATCATGCTCGAATCTGCCGCTTTTTGCTCTTACCCTATCGGTAAACTTTTTTCCGATTGTTTCTAATATTTTTTTTTCCTTGATTTGTTTTTCATTTTTTTGGTTAATAATTCTATTTTTTTATTGGATATTATTTTTAAATTACAGGTTGTCTAGGATGGAGGATTTTCGGCGGGAGTGACTCAACTCTGGTAAATCATCTTTCATCTTTTTGATAAATTAACAATTTTATTTTTATTTTTATTTTTGCCTCCTCTTTTTTGGGATTTCTCCAGTATGACGTTTTAGTTTTACCATTTTGCAATCTATTCACGTGTGAGCACCTTCACAATTTGAACTTCACAAAATATATGTGGCCATAAATTATTTTTTTTCGGAATGCAACTTAAATTGACTTTCTGAATTTTCAAGAATTTAAAAAATAATAAAAAGTGTTTGGCTCCAAATTATTTATAAAAAGTAAAAAAACAAAATTTTTAGAAATTTGAAAAACAATGAAAAAGTGTTTTACTCTAAATTACTCATAAAAAATTAAAGTAACTTTGTATGCATGGCCAAATTTCACTTTGAAACGAAAACTATTTTTTTTTAAAATTCACAATGGAACAGCGCCAAACGTGCAAAGTTAAAAGGAAGTTTCAATATGATTACCACTTGATCAAGATCTCTCAAAATTGCATAGGATGAACATTTGTACACCACTCTTTTTTTTTGGTTCGTCATTAAATGAAAATGTATATTCTATTAAAAAAATCCATTCTCAAAAGGTTGATCTAGATCTCTAGTTAACAATAATGAAATTTTGTCCATTTCATCACTAAATATTTGGTCACTTCCTATAAATCCTAACTACTAACCAGGAAACCCATACATTTCTAGGATTGGTAAATCTTTTAGTCACTGCTGCCTTAGTTATTTCAGGCAAAAAAAGTAAATTAGAAACCAGACACTTCCCCATACCTACTATATATTACGTACAACTCAAGCATATTCTCTATTTATAGTTCCAAGGGTAACCGCATTTAAACGAATTGTCGGTCATTGACATCAACTTGTTGGTTCCTGTATACCTGGTCACTAGTAAACCACATCTCCTACTAAAAAATTGAATTTAGCGATTGATAAATTTTGTAGTTAAATAATAAAATTCGTTGTTAATTCTATTTAGCGCGACAGACTTTTGAATAGCGACGAACTAGTGAATTCCAATGTTTTTTATTAGTATCATGATTCACGTGTAATACTATCATTCCGACTAGGACTAAGTAATGTTTTTTTCATTTCTATTCTAGATTTTCTAGTCCCACTTGTTATTATTTTTAATGCTAGACCATAGTGTAGGTAGATAATTAAAGTGCTACACACTACTTCCGCATAAGTCAAAATTGCTCTTGTAAAAAAGGACTTTCGCCAGGATATATGCCCACTTGACTTAATTATTTAAGAGATTGGTTGGCCAGTTGGCCTTTATTATCGTTGCATGTCCACATCGCTATTGAGTATTGATAGATTTAGACGAACAGTAACTATACAGGATATTGGCTTTACATACATTATTATTACTTACAACGATTAACAAATACACAATTTTAGAC
Source organism: Solanum dulcamara (assembly GCF_947179165.1). Classification (NCBI taxonomy): domain Eukaryota; kingdom Viridiplantae; phylum Streptophyta; class Magnoliopsida; order Solanales; family Solanaceae; genus Solanum; species Solanum dulcamara. The sequence continues at coordinate 4,558,229 of NC_077242.1, forward strand.
TCCCTCTGGTCCAAAATAACTGATGTTTTAGACTTGGGCACATGGATGAAGAAATTCAGTCACTCCTATTAAGAGGGGTTTTTTATTATGGGGATTAGGAATGTGTTGAGCGTAAATTTGGAAAAAAGAATTAAATACGTGAAGAATCAATTATTTTGAACCAAATATTGAAGGCTAAAACATAATGTGATTTGGTATAAATATCATACATAGTTGAAGTTTTGCCAACTGTGGGGTCTTGATCAACATGATTACCAATATTTCTCGTTATTATTTGTTATGCTAATTTTCCTTCCTTTTTGACCATACGGTGAAAAAGCTCAGAGAAGAGTTGATGCGGGCATTGCTGGAAGCAACAAATGATGGTGACAATGGAATAGTAGGTATAGAAAGTTCAACTACGTTACCATCCTCATTCAATGATCTTGTGAAGGACATGACTTCAAATGGACAAGACATCAAGGCTTTTGCTTTCAAAACTAAAGCTATGGTAACAAGCAACCCCATTACTTCACTATACTGTGCGTTCCACTTTATCATTTAATTTGCTTTTCCTGCAGGAATCTTCACACAAATTATCGAACAGATTTAATGTTTACATTTTTTAGTCGGACACATATATTCGCTGGCTATTTTTAGTATAATTAGTTGAGTGAGCGGCTGACTATTTAGGTTAATTCTTCTTTCTTGCGTGTCATTTCTTCTTGCGCTCTATGTCTAAGAGGTCTCGGGTTTGAGTCCCTTTGGATACGAAGTCACCTTTGTTAGGGAGCGTCTTAACCCCCAATGTGGGACTTGCCCACGCGAATCTGAATTTAGTTGGGCTCCAATGTGGTACCGTACACCGGGTGGGAAATAAAAAAAAAGACTTGGCATAGAAGCTTTACCAAATCTCCTTTGTTAAATACAAGTCATCTAAACATAGAAAAATGAATAATATTTAATAGCAAAGGTAAAATAGACACATTTTGGTAAATTATTCATTGATTTTATAAACCGGATAAGTATTGTTGAATATTTCAAAATAGTATAGTGGACAAATAAAAATGAACGGAGGGTGTATTTATGAGTTGCAGTCATAAATGCTCATATACTCTACCCAACTTGTCTTTTGGTTTCTATATGTAGCTGAGAATAACTTTTCAAATTTTATCATCTCCTCTTTGGTTTGAGAATCTTGAATTAGAAAAAGCACAAGTAGGCCACTTGGTCACATGAATAATCAGACAGCTCGTCCGTGATGCTCCATCATTCAAGCATTGGCGCGTGTTTCTGTTTTGGAATGCGTAATGGACCCACTAGTTGGTGCTCCATGTTAAAGAAATTCTTTTACCTACCAATAATATGTGGGAATGTTAATCCTATAATTGCAAATGCTCAGTAGTTATGACTTTATAAGACAGCTACATTAAGCAATTAAATTAGTGGGCAGAAAAGTCTGATTCAGATCTGGTTTCTAACAGTACTGTAAATTTTCAGCTAACTAATAAGAGTAGATATTATCGATCAAGCCACTTCAGAAAAGTAAGCAGGATATTCTGAGATTGAAAGAAGATTAACATTAGAATCTCTTAGTTATGACTAGGCAATACCTAAGGTTGTGTCGGAGTGGTCGATAAAATGGGAGTAGAACCATGAGGTTTCAGTTGAAATCCTTGTAAAGGCAAAAAAATACTTAGTGATTTCTTGAATAGTTGAGTGTGTAAGCTAGCAACCTAGCACAAACACCTTCATAAGATATTTTTATGGTTGCGCAACGATGATGCTGCTCATCTTTTATGTATTGATTTGTTTTTTTTACTATAGCTAGTTCTATTTGTCTAATGAATATAAAAAATTAATTAGATTCTACAAGGAAAAGACTCATATTTAGTTTTCAGATCCTGTAAAAACTCTGCTTGATGCCCGAAAATAGGAACTTCACATAGATACTTTCCACCTTCATGGAAGGGTCATTTACATTTCCAGGGTTTCAAAGATTTTGTCCTCTAACCAAGAAAACCCAAATTTCAAGATTTCATTGTTTCCATAGATTCAGCTAATGTTACGACAGTAAATTTAATCAAATTACTTATATTCAAAGCTTGGTTACCCTGAGTTTATATTTGAAATGAGAATTCCAAGGCTTTCTTTACCTGTGAAAGAATAGGTATCTTTCTAGAAGATTGATGGCTGTTTGGACCCAAAACTATCGAGCCTGTTTTTGGTAATGGATTAAGTATATTGAATTAGAAATAGAGTCAATTTCAGATGTACAGATGGAGTCCTCACTCTCATTCCTTGCAAGCGATATTCACTGATCTAGAGGACTAATAGAGGTAATCACAGAGAAGAATTTGTCATCAACCTGAAATCAGATTGCGTTTAGACTCTTCTCTCTAATACCATTTGAATGATTCAATTATTCTAAGATGTTAGAAAAACTCTATTCTGGTGCTGCAGTTGCAGTATCTAAAGTCTAAAACTTATTTTAACAGCCTAATACCAATGGAAAGCAACACCATATGATCATCAGCCATAATATACCAACCTGAGGGAGGGTCTCCAAAATTCCCTGCATTGCATAGCTTCATGAGCCAACTGCCAACAGGGCATGTTTGTCAACAGTGAGATTGCATATTTTTGGTTTTCAATATCAGCTGTACACTTCAAGAGTTACTCTATACTGAAGTTTAAAGTGACATTTTGGAAATAAAAATAAGTTTATTAACTTTAAATGACATGAATTCTTTTCTTCAACTCCTTGCAAATTTCTTTACTACAGAGTACGTCATGGAGAGTTAAATGGACCAACGTTTTATTGTTAGTAGATTTTGAATCAAGTATATGTTTCTTTCCTTTGTTTAGATAATGAAGATGGAGCAAATGGTAGAATCAGCTAGGCAACGTGAGTCTATTTTCTGGCATTTAGCTTCTCACGGTGTACCAAAGGGCATACATTGTCTATCCCTCAAGTTAGCTGAAGAATATGCTGAAAATGCTGCTGCACGTTCTCGCTTGCCTTCCCCCCAATATGTCTCCCACCTCACTGACCCTTCCTTCCATCATGTAGTTCTTTTAACGGACAACGTACTTGCTGCATCTGTCGTAGTTTCCTCGGCCATTAAAAGCTCAAGTATCCCAGAAAGATTGGTGTTTCACATAGTTACTGACAAGAAGACATACACTGCGATGCATGCATGGTTTGCTGTAAACTCTATTAATTCTGCTGTCCTGGAAGTAAGAGGATTGCATCAGTATGATTGGTCTCATGAGGTGAATATCGGGATTAAGGAGATGATAGAGATTCATCGATTGATCTGTAGTCACAAGCTTGACAGCATGAAAAAGGAAAATATTGCGGACAACTATGAACATGAAAAAGATTTACAGCATCTACGGCCTAGCTGTACATCCCTCTTGAATCATCTGCGCATCTATATCCCCGAGGTAATAACTTAATTTAACATTGTTTTCGCTGGCAAAAGGATGATCTTCAGCATGGGCATTCAATGAATAATTGATTATTTTTTTTATATAATTTCATGGGTTCACAGCTTTTCCCAGATCTGAACAAGATTGTATTTTTGGACGATGATACTGTAGTACAGCATGATTTATCATCTCTGTGGGAACTAGATCTCAACGGGAAAGTTGTTGGTGCAGCTTTTGACTCAGGCTGTGGAGATGACTGTTGCCCTGGAAGAAAGTACAAGGATTACTTTAATTTTACGAGTCCTATTATATCATCTAAGTTGGATTATGATCGTTGCGGATGGCTTTATGGAATGAATGTCTTTGATCTCCACGCTTGGAGGAAGACTAGCATCACTGCAATTTACCATCACTGGCTTAAACTTGTAAGTATAGTTCAACCAGAATTAGTTAAATCAAAACTATAAATGCAGTTTTATTCATTCTAAACACCTATTAGTTACAAAGATCTCATCATTAATGGGGAAGTGTGTTATGCAAAGATGCTTCTGCAGAATGTTTCCTTTTTCTTTTTTGCTTGAGAAATGGCAAGTGTATTATAATATGGCACCAAGGAGGTGCGGTGAAAAATATTTACAAGATACCAACAGAATATCCATCCTATTCGTAAAGGGATTCTATGATTTCTAAACATCATTTTCAAAATTCTACTTAAACCAAAAAATGAAACAGAAGTAAACAATTTATCTTGATCTTCTGAATTGAGTTCTCCTTATCTTCAAAATACCTAGCATTTTGCTCCCTCAAAAATGTCCACCACATTCAAGCCGGAATCATTTGCACCATCTTCTTTGGTCGGAATTCTTACTCCAACATTCCAGTAACGATTACATCCTGGCATACTCCATTTTAGTCCCACCATATTGAGAAAGAATTGTCATAGCTGGCCAGTAAGATGACAGGGCAGAAATAAATGATTGATATGCTCAGGCTTGTCTCCACATAGACAAACATCTAGAGCACAACCGGACCCCTCTTTTTGGAATTCTGCAGAATGTTTCAAGTTGCGTATTTTGTGTCTTTTATCATGTGAAATTACACGATTGCTATCTTACATCTTTTCAGACAGGTTTTATCAATAAGGTTTTAGCTTTTCTTCTCAAACAATAAGGAACAATCAATCTAATGGAAATCTAATTTTTTTTTTTGTTCTTATTTTGTTTAAGCAGCTTCCTTAACAATATGTCTTCCGGATGTCCTGACATTGACTTCTCTTATCTATCTTACAGAGCTTAAACTCTGGTTTTGAATTGTGGAATCCTGGAGCACTTCCACCCTCTCTAATTGCTTTTGAGGGTCATGTACACCGGATTGATCCTTCTTGGCACATTGCTGGTTTAGGTTATCGATCCATTATGAATGTCACAGAATCTGTACTGGAAGATGGAGCAGTTGTACATTTCAGTGGACCAGCCAAGCCATGGCTTGAGATTGGGGCCCCTGAGATACGAAGCTTGTGGAGCCGCCATGTAAATATGTCAAATGAATTCATTAGGAAATGCGGAATCATGGAGTGAATGATTAAGGGGACAAAGTCTCACTCTCTGCATGAAATTCATCAGAATTTAGCCTTCATATATATTCTGAGTTGGAGGGAAGAAGGTATAGCCTTCAGTCTCCAATCAGACCACACTGTAGTCTCCCTGTATAGATTAGAAGCTAGCAGGCCATATATTACTCATACAAGATGTTTGACAACCTTCGTGATGCAATAGGTTTATAGGTGTAGGTATTGTAAAAGTCTTTTTCCACATTTCCTTAAATATATATCTATATAATAATATCTTAATTCTACTCTTTGGAAAACTCTCTGCATCTCTATATTGAGGTCATATGTAGCTTAATTTTGTCTACGATAGAAAGTTGTCTAAAATAATGACACCCTTAAAGTGCATAAATGGAGTACTATTATCCTGGGCAGATGATTGTCAACATGAACTCAAGACAGGAAATGCTTCTAATGAACATTAAAGAGTGGGAAGGATAGCGGCTATTCCTTTTCAATATCTTGTATTGTATGTTTAGAGGAACTTATTCCTAATTTCCTACTGAATGTGGCTTATTCCCGTTGTTCTATAAACTAAATCAATGCTCTTAAGGATTTACAGAATGCTCTCTTTTTGTTTTTGGCGATGACATTCAGTGACTATATATCTGCTGTTTGTATAGCCTTCTAGTGAAAGGAAACAACGCGTAAAGAGACTTGGAGCTGCAGAATAACCAATACAAAAAGATCATCTAGTTCCAGTTTTAGAAAGAATCATATATATGAAATCTTCCTAAGCAAAGTCATCTAAGTAAGCCTTTGGTAGTTTTTCTTTTCAGAATATGTTATTTGAAGTAAAAGTTTAGTCCATTTATAACCGGTAAATATCAAAGTTCCCTACATATTTAGCCAAGATATTTCATAAGTTCTTCAAGAATTTCTGAAGAATATTTCAAACATATGCAACTTATTCCTACTACTTTTATAAAGTAACAAACACACATTGTAAACTTTTCAAAAGCTTTAATAAGTATGTCAATGATTTTAATAAATGTTTCAACATCATACTTTTGACATAATCCTTAATATTTTCCTTGTTTAAAACACTATATACTTTCATGTAATGAGGACCAATTTAAATACATGAACCAAGTTCAGAAACTCCACCTTCTGCTACAAAGATAAAAGAAATTAATAAAGTAGCTTGTTCTAAAGATTATTGTATAGTTCAATAGCATTTTATTTATAGAAGCCAGTAAAAGTATATAGAAGGAGACATAATATAACAACAAGATTTTCATTCCTTAATTAACAGATGACTGAATAATATTGCTTGAAAATAAACAGTTTAAATCTCAGTGGCAATAGTTATGATTATGATTTACAACACTATAGGTTAAAAATTGTAGTACACATTTCTGAAGATGAAGGAAGAACCTTGACCCAAATTTCAGAAAACCTGCTCCATGATTATCAGCTGTACAGATAACACCAGCCAGGACAAAAGAGGGGAAATAATCAGTTGGAGATTATTGAAGTAAGCACTACTAAAAATCATTATTCAATGGTTATTCCCACAAATATTTTAATTGAATCAACGAAAAAAGAAAAAATCGTAGTGTTTTCACAAGAAAATAGGAAGCTTCCTAATATTTCAGGTGATAATCTGTTTCCCACTATGTGTTTTTCCAGTGAATAGGTGTAGTGAGAAATAAATGGAAAAATCGTATTTTACGGAAAAAAGCCTTATTTCTAGACGTGAAGTTACTTGTATCTTGCATACAAGTGCTCAATTTCAACATTGTTTCAAAAGTCATAAAAGCTAAGCGGACGATATATTGTTGGCTAGCTGTACATGAAAGATGAAAGATTCTCAATATTTTTTTTTGCAAACTTCATAAAACATCCCACCAGTAGAGGCGGATCTAGAATAATATTATGCGACTGCAAGTGGGATTTCTCTCAAAAAATTGGCTCATTGGTCTGAGCTAGTTTTTGGAACTTGAAAATGTTTTGAAGATAAATTTTCAAAATCTAAGTAAATTTCATGGTCAAACAGATTTTTCTATCTCAAGGGAGTTTAGTTCCCCGAGGATGAACAAGCAAAGATTACAAGGCTACTTCCCCCCGAGGATGAACAAGCAAAGACTACAAGGCTACTTCCCCGCCTATAAATGTTGCATCATAGTATGCTTACCACAGCATAAGATGCCTATTGCAAGATAAGATGGATGGTGAAAGCCAATACGTACTAATTCGTCTCTTTAAAAGATGCGGGTCTATGAGACTGTATGGCGATGGTGTGGTGTAATTGTGATTTTGAGAAGTTGGTGTTGTTACATTGGGGTTGAGTTGCTTATAGAGACGGAGATAGACTTTTTCATTATTGCTACTATGCTCAAGGATCAATATGTTACTAATGTTAAGCTCAGATAAATATTACAAGCTTGTCATACAAAATCTAATCAAGCTAATGCAAAAATTAATCATTGCTTCAGAGAAGCTAAACAGATAGCAGATTGCCAGACCAAAAATGCTTCAATACATGATGAAATTGCTATTGCTCACTCATACCAGCACAACCCAGTCAAGTAAGAGGACTGCCAGCTTGACAGATGCAACATCCAAGTATTAGAGTCAGATATGAAAAAACCAACTCCTTTTAATCTAATGGTAAACGCCCTCTGTTTCAATTTGTTTGTCTAGTTTGACTTGATACGAAGTTTAAGAAAAAAAATTTGAATCTTAAGTTCTTCAACAAAAAATATGTAGAATCTACCGTAATGTCTTATCATTAAATTTGTCGTGCAACAACAATTACATAGCCAGTGAAATCCCACAAGTGGGGTCTGGGGAAGGTAAGATGTACGCAGATCTTACTACTACCTCATGGAGATAGAGAGGTTGTTTCCGAAAGACCCTCCGCTCAAAAGTCATAGTCCCAAGTAAGAAAATTTGTCGTGCAGAAAATTGAAATTAAAAATTAGCCAAAACAAGAAGGGAAAGAATCATTTTTTTTGAAACGGACTAAAAAGAAAAGTAAAATAAATAAATTGATGCACAAAGAATATATGCTTATAACGTGACATGATACTAGGCACAATATACTACTCTTGAGTTCTTCTTTTATAGTATTGAGAGGTATCTCAATCTGATTTGTACCGGGGTAAAGACTCTTTTTTTTCATCCCTCCGTAGGAGCTCCCACCATTTTTGCTCTCTTCGTAATTCGAATTTACAATCTTCGGGTTAAAAGTGAGGAATGTTTATCATTCGAGTAACTCTATTTTGTCACGAGGAAAGACTCACACCTCCCTCTATTACAATTTTTTAGTCATGGTATAAAATCTCAATCCATGCTTAAAACGTTAAAATAAGTTTCAGTAAAATTTACCACTCATATGAGTCTAACTAATATGAATATAAAATGCAACATTAAAAATTAAGAAGGAAGAGAAGCGTACACAAGCTGGAGAGGAGTTTGATCACCATCATCGCGGCGAGGGTAATGAGGATTTGGTTCCAGGAGATTTACAGGCAGGAAGTTATTGCGAGCATCTTCATAATTTGGCTGGTGATGGTATTGATCAGATCCTCCTCCAGGAATCAAGTTCATTTGCTCTTGTGCTCTCTCTACCTCTGCTATCTGCTACATATAGATCTTTCAAGGATTAGCGTTTGGCCATGAAAATTTCACTTTTTTTTCAGAGTTGAACACCGAAAAACACTTTCGACCAAAGTAACTATATCATTTTTCAATTTGAAAACAAAACTACTTTTTTTCAAATTTCACAATGAAACATGGTCAAACGTCCACTTAAGGAGTACATATATAAAAGCATAAAGAAAGGAATAGGACCTTTGCTCGTAGATACATGTTGGCGTTCTGCAGCTCAATCTCCTGCCAAGTGATAAAATTAGTTCATGAAAATAAAAATTCATAAAATTTGGATGAATTAATGATCCATTTATTTATTAGCTCAATCTATTTTGAGTCGTCCAAATTCTGCTCATCTAAACGTTAGGTTGTTTTAAGTATGTAGTCCATATTCTGTATTCAAGAGTGTGATTTAGCGGTCAATAAAATGAGTTGAGAACCATGAGGTCTCAAGTTCATAGCCAGCAAAGACAAAAATACTAAGTGACGTATTGCTAGTGGAAGGTGGCGATAATCCAATGAAATTAGTTAAGGTGCATGCAAGTTGATTTAGACACCACGATTATAAAATAAAATAAAATATGTAGTCCATATGGACCTATTAGAAACCTTGTCAAAGTATTTAAATAAAGCACATGAATTAGTACTATTACCCTCTTTTGCATGAGCTCTATTTCTGAAAAGAGCAATTCATTCTGGAAAATCATAAAGTACATAAGTCAGTTTTTGCCTTTTAATAATAAGGAAACAGTGAACTGATCAGCTCACAAAATGCTGAATTTACCTTTTTGGAACGGACTCTACCAATGGCCTTTTCAAGTTTCCCTTCCAAATTCTTGAGGTCCCTAGGGCTTAAACTGCTCAAAGCCTCTCCAACTATTTGCCTAAACAAAAAAAAAAATCATAATTAGTCTCATGATACAACTTTTGTAACTATCATAAAATCGCTAATTTTCAATGTTCCGTTCTGTCAAATTCCAACAAAAAAATTCATTGAAAATTAGCGATTTTCTGGTAGTGCACAATGGTTTATATTAGAAAAGATCTCTTTGGACAGACCTGTTATAAGTCTGTATATCTCGGATTTGCCGTCGCAGTTTGGATGCTTCTTGCTGGTAGTACTGAGGAACAAAAGTTGTGTCAATTTAATCAGTTATGTGATGATCATAGAATTAATATCTAGTTCTTTGTAGCTTTTATTTTCTTCATGCTTGTTATTAGTAGATGTTTGTTACCTCAGTACGATTGGTAAGGTTTATTTTCCTTTAATGAAAGAAAACATATCAATATAATGGATATCAATAAGTTGGGATTAAGTATTAGTCATGCTTACTTTATTTTATATATGCTAGGAGTTTTTAGTCTTTGTCAGAAATTTATATGTTGATAGAATATATGAAGATGATAAACTAAATTAATTTCGATAATATTGGACTAAGATGGAATTTAAGAGAGGTAAATGAACCATGAAGAAATTAAACAAGCTAGCTAAAGTTGTCATGGTTTCCACCTTGTTAGTTCAATGTTAATTGTGCAATTGGTACTAAAACAAAAATGTAAGTGTAACGGTCCAGGCCAACAGTTAGAGTATTGTGTGTTTTTGGTTAAGGCTTTTGGACCTCATGGCTTTATCTCCTTGGGGTGTAAACGAAAAAAGGCATCTCAACAATTGAGCTCCCCAAATTTCCTTTGAGTTCAAAAATTAGTTGTTACACTCCTCTCCCTCTCCCTCTCCCTCTTCCTCTTCCTCTCCCCCTCTTCCTCCCTTTTAGAGACACAATGTCTAACTTTCAAGATATTGTCTATTTTGACTTGACCCATCAACCTCAGCCTCGTTTCCGGCTTGACCACTATCCCCATTAAGAAGGGAAGCCAGGACCTCTTGTGTTGCATCTAAGTAGTTGGTTCTACTACTTGAATCTTGAGCCTTACACACTCAATGAAACCGCAAGGGTTGTAAAATCCATGAATTGGTATAGAGGATATCAGTTCCAAAACGGACTATGTTGATAGTTATGCGGCCTGGGCCGTTATCATAATGTTAAGTGCATGACATTTTTTCCTTACACTAGTACAGAGATGCTCTACAACATCAAAGTACTAAAAGTCGGTAACAATATATCAAAATATCCACAGGTGGTGAAACCCGGTCTGGGTGGATGATTCTATCAATAAAATAAAATTACATCAAAGTACTAAAAGTTGGTAACAATCTATCAAAATATCCGTGGGTGGTAAAACCCTGGGTAAATGACTCAATCAAGAAAAAATAAAAGAGATTACATCAAAACATAGTGGTTTATAAACAAGTTTACCTGAGTGTTGGCTTCAGAAATAGATCCTGTACTTGTGGAATCGGCATGATATTTCTTGTACCTATCAATAGTTGCCCTAACACTGCACATACACACAAATCACAAAACAAATAATATATTAGATCACACAATGCCTGTGTATAACTAACTAACTTTGTCCTTATATGGTTCGATTCAATTGTTTCTTCAATTATACTTTTAGCCCTAAATTTCATGAATGGCAAAGCCAAAGACAACAATTTGCTCATAGTAAGACTAAACAAAATGTCTTAATTTCCACAACTAAAATATGTCTCGTAAAACTAAACAAAATGTCTTGTCAATCTTTTACAAAATGTATATTTCAAGATGAAGTGATGTTTTCTTTGTATAATAAGCTAGGAAATGACTTTGTAAGTATAAACCTTTCAAAAAGTTTGAATAGCCTGAAGGTGATTTTTGACGTGGTTAAAAAGTTAAGGACAACCTACATTCAATAAGGTTTTAATTTTAATTTGTTTAATTATCTTAAGGATTACTTGGCATATTTAAAATTATAATATTCAAGAGTATTTTTGATGTGTTAGACATACTTTTTAAAATTCAAAATCAAAAGTTTAATTTCTTTACAAACGTAGCGAGTAATTAGCTAGCTTTCTACCTATGCTTTGAGATTAATAGGTCAAAATGACGAAAGCAAACAAATATTCAAAAAAGAAATTGTGATTTGTGAGTATTACTATTACCTGCTGGGTTAAAAGGATGACCAAGTAATAATTATTTCTCCGTTTATCTTTATTTGTTCATATTTGACTTTTTAAAAAGTGATAAATAAAAGGGTAATTTTTATTATATCACCCCTATTAATTACACTTAATGTATGTGATATACTTTTTGACTAGATACAGAGTTTAAAAAAACAAAGATTTTTAAAACTTATGATTTAAAATAAGACATAGATGTTTGTGTGACTACAAATCATTTAACATTTCAAAGTTAAATTGTTATTGAATATAAAAATGTGTCATTGGAAGTATAAGTCATCTAAATGTTGGAAAATAAATAGAAGTATTTAACAGCAATATTAAAATAGCCAAAATGGTAAATTATTTTGTGATTTTCAAACTCGACAAATAAAACTGAACATTTATTTTTAATATATTGAACAAATAAAAATGGACGGAGAAAGTAATTAAGTTGTGAGGTGAAGTCCTTCCTGCACTTCCAGCAGCAGCAGCCACTGTTACCTTAATTTAGTCGAGCTAGTGATTGGTTGTCCCCTGCCACGTTGGCTCTTGATCCCACAATATGATTGGCTACAATGTTTCTTCATTTTACCCATAGTATAATACCCTCAACAAACCCTTTTACCCACCTCCACGTCTCTCCCCCAACATCCCCAAATTTTATCTTTTCGAATTTAAAATTTGAAATTTATTTATCTATAATTATTTATTTGACACGAAATTTTCAAAAAGTAGAGAACATTTTTAATTTTGTACTCTTAAATTAAAGATATATGATCTTAAATACTATGTGGAAAATTAGAATTAAAGAATTATCAGAAAGGGAAAAGAGGCAAAAAATTTTAAACGAACAAAACAGTAAGCAAGACAAATATATTGAAACGGAGGGAGTATATAAATATAACTGAGTTCATAATATAATATTTTATGAATTTTTTACTATATACAAGATTTGTGCAAAGCTATTTGGTTTTCATAAACCCGCTCATGCTCTGGGTCCGCCCTTGTAATGGCGGAGTCAGAAATTTAAATAAGAAAACTTTAAAAACCTAAAACTTAACCCTACCCTAAAGCTAGGGTTGGATCTACTATACAAGCTAGGTGTTCGATAGTATTGGCCTAAATCATATATTTATGTTAAAAAATTTGCTTTACATGTGTACATAATTTATTCTCTACTCAATAAACTATTATGTTTCAAAATTCAAAATTCATTAACTTAAAATTTTAGATCTAGCTCTTCCTAAAACATTCTTTGAACTGCTTTTAGAGATTCAACAATTTGTATATAATTAAAAGAAATTATTTTTATTCAATTAATATACAGTATAATTTTCAACGTAGGAATTCAATTAATCCCGGTATGTGTGTGTGAATGCAGGCAGTTAGCAGTCCGTACCCCCTCTCTACTCAAATTCACTAACAAAAGGTGAAAAAAATAGGATAGTAAAACTTATCAGTAAGTCTTTAGTTTGACTAGGTCTTCATAAATGTAACTCCTTACCATCTGTTTGATTTCTCATATGATTCCTTCATTTTAATTTTAATTATTCATTTTGGACTTTGCAATCATTTTAAAAAATAATGACTTTACGTCAATGTCAATATTAATTGATGTATCGTCTTTAGGTCTTGACAAATGATTTGAAAATAATTAATAAATGTTAATGGTAAAATAGAAAAAATAGTATATTTTTTATTTGTTAATAGTGAGTGGTAAAAGTAAAAAAAATATTTTTTAGAATAGTGGACAAGTAAAAGTGAACGGAGGGAATACTTCCTAGTCACTCTCTTTCAATTTGACTGTCCTATTTTACTTTTTAGTCCATTTTAAAAAAGATTAAAAAAATTTTTTGTATATTTGACATATCTTTAATTCAAGACCACAAAATTTAAAAGTGTTCTTTAATAGGACAAACAAAAAAAAAAAAATTTAAAATAGTAACTATTAGATGAATGACCATCTGAAAATTCAACAATATCTTACTAGATTAGGTCACAAGTAACATATACAAGTCAAAGTTGTGAGTTAGAACGCAAGAGATATGTAAGTACAAGGAACAACCTAATATCTAAAGAATATTCCCTCTATTTTAGTTTATGTGGCACTATATAGTAATTGCATAAAAAGTGTAAATTTCCAATGGATATTGTTTTAACAAAATCTTTCAAAAATTGGCTTGTCAGAAACACTTTCGACGTAAATCTCTTATTTTTGACCCATCGGAAAAGGATTATATGACACAAACTTCTTGTTGTTTAGCTCAGAACTAAAAAATTCGTATCCGACGTGACCAAATATCTGTGTCTAACTCTCTATAATATAATGTATTATGCTCATCAAACCCTAACCCCTATATATTGATCCCACATTTCAAGAAATTATAGAAGGGTAATTTTGACTTAATAAAATGGGTAGAATGTAGTAACAAGATTAAACACATTTGCTAAGATCACTCATAGTATTTAGTAGGCATTTGATCATATATTTCACATTATTTGAAATTTATGAAGGTTGGAGTTAAAGATGGTGTTGTATTTGATCATATTTTTTTTAATTACAAACATTATTTAGAATAATATTCATGCTTAAATATACTTAAATGCAACCTTAAAAGTCAAAAGTGAAAAGTGAGTTGGAAAACAAATTATGTTATTTTTAATTTGAAATAGAACTTTAAGTTGAATTTAAATTTTTCATAATCAAACACTAATTTTCAAATAAATTGAAAAATTATTTCAAAAATAAATAAACAAATAAATAGAAGGATAGTTATCATGGACCTATCAAGGTATGGAATGTTACTATTACTATTTGTTTGATTTATTAGGTTTGAAATGAATTATGTGTATTTACTCAGTATTTTTTTTCATTTATACGAAGGCATTACTATTTGGAGAGTCAGATAATTTTTATTTTCTTTTACTATAATTGTTTTAAACTTTTGTTAAATATTTTGAATAATTCACTATCAAAAGATTAAGCATTTTAACTAGTCTTACTTTGAACCCCTTCCCACAAATTGAGACAAAGGGGATTATTCTTTAGCAAATTAAATATATAAGGTTCAACTTAAAATTAATGAATTCGAATGAATTCATACCTTATTTAAAAAATAAAAAATAAAAAATAAAGTCTTGCCATATGTGTCGAGACCTTTCCATATCACCAAAACAAGGAGAGTGAGACTATTTGTCCTTGCACCAATTTAGGGATTAGCGGAGATACAGTTCTATTTGTGTGTTTGACGGAATCTCATAATTTTGATTTAAGCTTGGTTTTTGTGTTTAAAAGTTTATTTAATTTTAATATGTATAAATAACTTATTCAAAATTTTGTAAAATATTTTTAAAATACTCAAAATTCATAAATTCAAATTCTACCTACGTTATTGAAGGGTTATAACGGTAAAAACAAAGGTAGAATGAATTGTCTTTTAATCTTTTATTCCTCCTAGGAGCTTCCACTATTTTTTTCTTCCCTTGATAATGTGAGCTGACAGATAAGAGTTGAAAGTGGGGTGTTTACAATCCGAACAACTCACTCTTGTCAAATAAATCGCCTTGCTTGAAAAAACAACCCTAATTCAATTTTGACAGACTGAAAAGGATGGATCTTTTTTTCTACTAAAATTTTAATAGTTGTGTAATTTTAATAGTTGTGTTGATTGACTATCTTAATTTTCAACTTGTCAGTTAAGGTTCAATCCCCCTCCCTCCCCCACCCCCCATATAAAAAGTGATGTGGCTGAAAAAGGCAACTTGATTCTTTGGGTGTACCTGAAACCCTAATCTGCAATCTGATAGGCTATTGGTTCTGTGATCTCTGAAATGACATGTTATATTAAGGAAGCATCAATTGGAGGAGTTGATGCAAAACAAATCAGAACTTGACAGCTTACAGACAAACAGAAGAGAGAGAAAAAATTAGTAGTAGCAAAAATGCCCCAAAAAATGGAGATGAAAAGGGAAATGAATTATGAGCTTAAGATTTTCTTTCAACTTTCTCCTATCTCTCTTAACCCTACTTGTAATTTTACCCGATAAAAATCTATATCTATATGTTTCACATAGATAGACTGTCTGATGCACAAAATATTTCGTTATTATACTCTAAAGAAGTCTAATATAAGACGTATTTATCTTAACATAAATATCAATAATTGATTTCACGGCTCGAATAAACAGATCTATTCGTAAAATCAAAGAAAAGTGTGGTGTTTTGAAATTTGAAGCTCATAAAGGAAAGTGAACACAAAATTAAAGATTAGACAAGAAAATCTTTGTGATGGAAGAAACTCAATCTTTTAACTAAAAACCATAGTCACCTTCTTATGTCAAAAAAAAAAAAATCCACACAAAATATCTACACTGACATAGAAGATCAATCAATCTTCAATCTTTGTAGATATCTTCCCTCTCGAACCCATAATCTCATGATTGGAGGTAAAGGGTGTTTACCATCTAAACAACCCCTCTTATCGATAAAAAAAAATCCCAAATCAATACAAACAAAACAAAAATTAAAAAAATTGCACATATTCTTTACTAGGTTTAAAAGCAGATCTTGTTGAAAAATTAATAAACAAACCTGTTATTTGCATATTCATAGAGACGGCCGCGGCTTGAAAATACAATAAGGGAAACTTCAGCATCACACAGCACAGAAAGCTCATAAGCTTTTTTGAGTAGCCCATTTCTACGTTTGCAGAACGTAACTTGTCGATTCGTCGTATTTTCGATCCTTTTAATCTCAATCTTTCCTCTTCCTCCTCCTCCGCCTCCACCTGATTTCCTCAACTGAGAAGACGACTCATCAACAAGTAATTCTTCATTATTAGGAAACACCATCGTCTTCTATCTAAAAATTAAAAAAAAAAAAAAAACTGAAAAAAGCAAAACAAATATCGCGATCTCGTTAGCTAAATTACACACTCAATTAGGGAAATTATAATTAAATCTATAGTCTAAGGAAAAATAATTCCTTTGCTTATGTAGCATCCAAAAGAAGCAAAACAAAATTTCTTGATTTTTTTTTTGTGATATTTTGATCAGGAAATATAGCAAGGATAAAGTAAAGAAAGAAAGAAAATCTACCTAGAGATTTTTTATATTTTTTTCTTTCGAATTTGTTCCTATTTTGTATAGGTCTGAACAGGAGAGGTTGCAGAAAATGGAAGTGAGTTGAACAAGCAGAAGGATAGTTATAGATAGGAAAAAATTGGACCGTCCAACTAGAATACTACTTTTTTCAGTGTATGTCTATACACTACTAAACTATTCTTATTGTCCTAAGATTTTTTTTGAACGGGATAAAATAGTTAAACATTTCTTCTAATTAATGTTTATTATAGGATATGTAAAAGAGAATCATCAATAATAAAGACGGCATACCTAGTGTAGACCTACAAAGTAGGGTCTGGACGTACAAAAGAAAATCACCGATAATTTGATACAAATATTACTAGAAAATAAAGAATTAGCGACAGATAAAATTTCGTATCTAAACAGTAAAAAATTCATATTAATCCTATTTACCGACGGTTATATAGGAAAATTTAATTAGTTAGGATTTTTTTAGCGACGGATCATATAAGAAAATTTAATTAGTTAGAAACTTTTTAGCAATGGACTAATTAGGAATTATCAATAAATTTCTTAGCAAATTCCATCTTCTCTTGTGGTGTAAGTGAATATACCTTCCTTTTTTAATGTAGGTGTAGGTAATTAAGTGGTATTGACCTTTTTTTCTATGCTTCTATTGAGTCGAGGGTCTTTCGGAAATAGCCGTCCTACATTGGTAGGAGTCAGGTCTGCGTATACTTTACCCTCCCCAGACTCCACGATGTGGAATTTCACTGGGTTGTTGTTGTTGAAAGGAAATAGCAAAAAGAGGGTGTAAAATTTTAGATGTATAATTTGATCAAACTCCATTTAACTATGCATTTTTCTAAAAGTATGGGAAAAAGGGACAATGAGAGTCTCTTTTGAAAAGTGAAAACTAATAGAAATTGAGTAAGTTTGTTGTAAGTGCAGTCAACCTTCAGTTTAAAACTTTAAAGAGTGGAGAAATACAAAACTAGCAAAACCCTGTGTATTGTTGTTTTTTTTTCCTTTCAAATTTTGCAGCTGTAGAGCCTATATTCAAGCTGTTGTAGTCATTTTTGAGTTATATTTTAACTCCTTTTGAAGAAAAAAATGGTTAGGGGAGGAGATCACAAGGTGGGGATTGAACTCTGACAAATACAGTAAAAATTGAGGTAGTCAACTAACTAATCAACTAAGGTTTATCTATTTTTTGAGTTACTGGATTCTAATTTAATAATTTGTACATGTTAAATGAGCTTTTTTGGACAAACCATGCTTGAACTAAAATTAATATGCTCTACTAATCGAATCCCCATCAGAGGTTGATCCACAATTTAAAGTGTTTTGGTTCACAATCAAATATTTATAAATATTATAATATAAATATAGGATATAAACAAAAGCTACTTGATTCTCGTGAACACGTAGCTAAGACATTGAATCCACCACTAACCCCCCCCCCCCAACCTTCTACTCTATCTCTATCGTTGATCTCCCTGTGAGAGACTATTAACCATTGCTCAGACTTTTAAATATTGTGATTGAAATCTGTATTCGAATCCTCCAATAATACTAAAGCATTATTTGAGAATTTGACACGTTTTTTTAAGTCCGAACAAGATAGGTGCTTGAAATGATCAATCGAGATATCTCCCTACTCTGTATTAGCTCGCGTGACTGCTAAGAATGACAAACCTTTAGGCAACTAAATATTTTACTGACGGCGTAGTATAAATCCTAATTTATCAAATTCAGTAAATTTCAAATATCAGATGGTTGAATTAAGAAAGAAATAAAAAAAAACAAAAAAAATCTCCCATACCTAAAAGTACTTCTCTCTCTTGAATTATTAGATTATTATTCCTATGTGATGTCATATTCACCATCACCCATTACTCAATTCTTTTTTGGTAAAGGATAGGGGAAACCTCATGATACACTTTGCCACATTTCGTTACTATCTATCACTCTAGGGCCATACGTTGTGTGAGACTTTTTCATCTTGTGCAGACAAAATTTACTCCCACTAACTATTTTTTTCAATTCACTTTTATTTGTGGTTGCTTCTTGAGACATAATTAATTAATTTTTGAAATTAAATTGAATATTAATTTAAATTTTAGATATTTGAAGGCTATACGAAAAAATACTATAAGTTACAATTCTTCTTATATTAATATGATGAAAAATACATCTTAAAATTTTAATCAAAATTCATACATGAGTTTGACTCTCAAAAAATGAAACGCAACAAGAAAAAATGAACGGATCGGAAAGTACATTGCATTAACGAATTAATTCCAATGAATACTAGACAATTTTAATTAAAAATTAAAATCCTCCTTGTATTGACTAGTGGAGGTTTAATTAGGTTGTGACTCCCACCTGTAATTAATACCTTTTTTTATTAGGGTTTACTTTGTTACATTTAGAAAAGGCATCATATATTCTAAACTTAGATTCAAATTCTAAGTCTAATCTTTAATTTTATAATGCACCAGTAAGAACTTTAATTATTCAACACTTAAATAAAAAAAAAATATCTAAGTCCCACAGACTTTAGAGTCTTATTTATGTATTATGCCTTTAGGAAAACATAAGTTAGATTAGGTGAGTCTTTTTCACATGATTGAAAAGTTATTTGTATCCGATATTTATAATAAATTAATAAATAATAAATACAAATTTGTGTATGGACTTTCCTAACTTAATTATGATTTTTAAAAAATGCATGTTATATCACTTAACTATGGTAGGTTGATATAATAATTAATAAGTGTAATCGCCAAGTACATATAAGAATTTGCTGCTTCTCACAAACCACTTCCTCTCGTAGTTTTCTCATCATATTGAATGTATACGTAAACTCACTCTTTTATTTAAAAGAACTAAGATCTCTTGGTCACTTATTAAATGAATAAAAAAAATGATCTTTTTTTTCTCCAGATTTTTAATATATAAAAATAATATAAAACTAAAAACAAAATAATATATAAGTGGCCTACAAAACCAATAATATCCCCTCTTTTCCTTATTTGTTCAATTATTTCATTTTATATTTACTCTGTCTTAGTAGCTCCTTTTTATTGCTTCCAATTTTGGATTTAATAAAATGAAGGAAGCTTGTTTAACATCTTAATTAGACTAACTTGGAACGTGTATATATATATATACATACTATCTTAAAAGCATGAACTCTATAACTTAAATGTTAAATTACTTAAACACCCTTTCTATTAATCTAAATATTTAGTTAACATCTAATAAAAATACATCCGCTAACGAATAGAAGTAACCCTTCATATTCAAACTTGCTCCAGCCAAAAGTTGCGTTGTTTAATTTCATTCTTTCACTTTTCAATCTTCTCCAATTGGTTGACGCAGTGAATGTCAAAATTAAACAAATTGTCAAAAGTTCTACGGTGTAGATATTGAGGATTTTCAAGACATTGATGAGATCTTATATGTTCTGGTCGGTCCCTGACCACTTTTAAATTGTTACCAATCATACATATATTTTTCATGTTGTTCCACTTAATCAAAGTTCACTTGAATAAAATATTTTTTTAATAGAAGATGACCTGTATCAACAACTAAAGTTTAAAGTGGAATCAAAATCTTAAGATAGTAAGTTCTAGATTCTGTAATTTAAATTTTTATCCAACTTCATAGTCCTATACTTCCAAATTGTATGGCACAAATGTCAACATTTTGACATCAACGAGATGATGAGATATATACTAATGAATTGGATCATTCAAATGCTTCAACTTTTACTCGCAATGGAAGCAACATAAAAGCACGGAATGAACATTAATGGTTTGCATATTCTAAATAAAAGGTACTTCCTTCAATCACTTTAACTTGTCACTTTTGGATTGGACAAACTCATTAAGAAAATATTAATTGACATGACTGTTTTACCACACTGTCCTATTAATTGATGTTTAGTATTAGATCTTGAAAAATTATTTGAGAATAAGTAATGTACTAAGGGTAAAATATTAAAAACAAATATTTTTTCTTGATATGTTAAAAATGACAAGTAAAAATTAAAATTAATTTTTGAAATAATGAACAAGGAAAAATGAATAGAGGGAATGGATCACAATTTTTATTTTAGGGAAAAGATAGTATTCCTACCGTGCTAATTTCAATCTTTTAGAAGCAAACTATAATAAGACAGAAGTTGGAGATTGGTCAGATGGCCACACTAATAGCATGCAAAATATAAGTGAGTCCTTCTAGCAGTGGGATGGCCACACTATTTTTTAGTACCTTCAAAATAGTAAAGATCATATTATTATAGGAGCGAATGATGCCCAACACACTATAGTATAGTATATCAGATTCAATTTCATATTTTATATCAAGACTTCTCAAACGCTGGCTCATGAGATAAAAAGATTGATGTAACTTTTGAATTTTCATATTCTTTATATTATATTGTATAGAGGCACTGCTACTTTGTAATATTCCTAACATTTTGACTTTCTTTAAATTGGTTGTTTTTGCTTGGCGAAATAAAAAAATGCTTAAATTTTCACATTTTTTTAATCACGATTGCTGCAATCGTCTATACAATTTGATGCATGCTTTATGGTGTTAGACAATAGAGTAGAATCTTTGAGTTGCACAAAATTTACTCAAAGAATTAACTGTGTGTAATAAATCTATATTAATCGTTACTGATTAATTTCTCAAGCTTACTCTAATTTAAAATATTTTTATTCTTGCATCTTAGAGAATGTTCAAGATTAGTTATGAGCTCAACCAAATTACAACAGCAAGGGAACGGAAAACCATATAAAATGTACTTTAGAAAACCATATAAAATGTACTTTACATATAAATTGGGTTATGCAATAAGATGTGAACCTACTCATTTTCTGCTTGTATGGTCACAATAATAAGAAATGCATGCAAAGTTTTTACTACTTTATGTGATATATATTACTGGATTGCTTTGATTGAGTGTGGGAGTTCTCATGGTATTTGCTGAATAACTTAGGAGCTATAAATTGAGTTATGAAATTTTTTACAATCATATAAAGATGATTCAACTTAAATTTTTGCCAGCACATGATGTTGTGTAAGTTGATTTATATACTGTGTACAATGTGAAAAGTGATACATAGCCCAATTAATATGACGATTCAACATTAGTATTCACAAAAAATTGTCCTTACAATTTTATTGTAATTATTAACTCAAAAAATTATTTTAATTATATTGCTATTATTTTACAAAGTTGTATACGGCATGATTTGACATACACGAAATTTAAAAAATTCAATAATCATGTACGTGTGAAGTGTGTTAAGATGTAGGTAAATTTGTAAAATTGTGTGTATTACCTTCACTAATGATGAAGGCTTCAATTTAGTGCTATATAAGAGGGCTATTGAGCTAGAAGGGTTTCAAATCTGGTTACAAAAATGGACTCTAGATTTTAAACCGGAGGAAGATATCCCTATAGTTCGTGTCTGGGTTCTTCTCCCTGGTCTGCCTTTTCATATGCATACCTGGAACTATGTCAAACAAATTATAGGGGAGGTGGGGAAACCGATTGAACTTGATATAGCCACCAAAGCGATGAACAGACCTAGTATGGCTAAAGCAAGGGTGGGAATTGATTTATTGAAGCCTCTTGTCCATAACGTTTGGGTGGGAACTGAAGATGACAACACTCCTTTAAGAGATTTTTCTCAAAAAATCGAATATGAAAATATCCCCAAATTTTGTAAACATTGCAAAAAGCTTGGACATAATATGATCAATTGCAGAGTTCTAGAAAAGATAAATGAGACTGAAAAGAAAGAGGCACTACAAAAGGATCAACAAGGAACAAATCAACAACATCCAAGAAATCTGGAACAAGACAACAGGGAAACAAAGTTGCCTGAAGAAGCTGAAACAACTCCCAACAGAGGAAGGGAAATGCAAAATAAAAGGGAGACCAACA
Organism: Solanum dulcamara; assembly: GCF_947179165.1. Lineage (NCBI taxonomy): Eukaryota > Viridiplantae > Streptophyta > Magnoliopsida > Solanales > Solanaceae > Solanum > Solanum dulcamara. The sequence goes on from NC_077242.1 coordinate 4,580,939, forward strand.
CAGAAAAAACAAGAGGAAGAAGTGAACCCCCGAGGAAAGCTTATAAACCAACTGGAATTATCTTTTGGCTTGATAAACCTCATCCTACATCTACGACAGAGGTTCAAACCAATGTAGAGATCACAAAGATTAATAATAAAAACAAGGCAAATAATCAGACCATCAGTCAACTTATGTCCTTCAAATGCAAATCTGATATGGTCAATAGTGACACTTCCCCTGCATCAAAAGAAAAGACTTGGAACATGAGGTCGCTACTACTGAACAGATCAATGGAACAAGCGGTAAAGCGAAAGAGATTGTCGTTGAGAATAATATGAAGGAATGTAATCCAGGAAGCCTCATAGTGTCAGTCCCCAACAAAATCATACCCATTAAGAATATCAACGATCTCAGTATTGATATTTTTGATGGGGAATGGAAAGAAATTGTTAGCAGGAAAAACAAAGTGGGAACTCGCAAGAAAGCTAACACTCAAATTAGAAGACAACAAGCTGGAAGTATGAATGAATAGACGGCTGCCGATATTAATCAAAATAGCTTTGACAAGTTGATGGTGGAAGATGAGGAACAATTGGCAAGCACTTACAAAACTAGACTAAAAAGCAACAAGAATATCGACAATCATTACAAAGGTGAAGAACTAGACTCAAAGATGAATGGGCAGGTAGAACATCTTCAGAGGGTGAACAAGAAGACGACACTTCTGAGGAGTCTTCTGATGAGAAGGGAAACAAACAAGAAAAAGGAGAAATGAGCATCAACATCAAATGGAAAGACACCGATGGGTCTGATCAAGGAACTGGAAACCAATCTGAAGCTTGCTCCAGGGAAAATCAAACAAGCAGGATGGTTCGGAAGAAAAAAACTAATCCTGACGTGAAAAAGCAAAAAGGAAAATCACAAAAACCTTCTAAATTCGGTTTTCATGATTAGTATTCTCAATTGGAATATCAGGGGCATGAAGTCCCATGCCTCTACTGCGAGGCTCAAGTTTTTGATTGATAATCATAAAGTCTCTTTAGTAGCTATCCAAGAACCCTTCATAAAAGAGACTAAATTGAGATGTACGCGAATTGTCTTGGCATGCAAAACTGTTTTGCAAATTGTAGTAACAAAATTTGGATCTTTTGGAAACAAAAACTCAACTGTACAATCTATGCTAGTGAGGACCAAATCACAACTTGTAAGATTCAAAGTGAGGACCAAACTCTTTTTATCTCCATTGTTTATGCTAAATCAAAATCCTCTGGTAGAAAAGATCTCTGGATGTACATGAGAGTTCTGGCCTCTGTCATCAACCATCCTTGGGCTATTACAGGTGATTTCAACTGTATTTTAAGCATGGAAGAAAAGCTTGGGGGCATACCACACACGTTAAGTAAGAGTATAGCCTTCATGGAATGTCTAAATAACTGTGCACTTTCAGACATTGAAGATACAGGTAGTAATTTTACTTGGTGTAATGAAAGAAGTGGTAAGGACATCATTTGGAAAAGATTAGACATAATGGTATGCAACATTATGTGGGGTGATTGTTTCTCCCATAGTAATGTGCACCATTTGCCTAGAGTAGGATCTGATCATTGTCCTTTGCTCATTAATTTTGGCAATATCATTGACCATCACACCAAATATTTTAGATTCCTAAATTTTTGGACTAACTTTGATGACTTCCTTGATGTAGTTAGGAAAAGTTGATTTTCTCAATTAGATGACAATATTTTTTGGCAGGTTCATCATAAAATAAAGATGACTAGTAAAGGTTTGAGTCATTAGTCTAAAATCAAGATTGGAAATATCTTTGAGAAGTCTAAACATCTGGAGAAGGAGGCAGAACAAAGCGAAGAAAAGTACATGAATTCTATGGATCCCATTGACAGAATAAACATGAATAGAATAAAAGCTTAGAACCTAGAGGGTGATGAAAACACTAGATGCTTTCACTCCATCGTTAATCCAAACGGAACTTTGTCCAGATCCAAAGAGTTAAAATAGATGAAAATTGGATCGATGGGGATGATAACATTGACATTGCTGTTATAGAGTTTTACCATGACTTGTTCTCTCATGGAAAAAATAGAGTAGATGATAGGTTGCTGGACCTCATCCCTAAATGCATTAGTGAACAAGACAACCAGATCCTAATCAAAGATCCTACTACAGAGGAAATCAAAGAAGTTGTTTTTAGTATTAACTCCTATAGCTCTCCTGGACCTGATGGTTTCAGTGGGCTTTTCTCCCAAAAAGCTTGGGGCATAATTGGTGAAGATATTACTCAGCTTGTCAAAATAGTGTTGAATGGACAAAAAATGTTCAAGTACTTCACAAACACCTGATTGATTCTCATTCCTAAAGTGGAGTCTCCTCAGTCCTTCTCCGAATTCAGACCCATCAACCTTAGCAATGTAACTAACAAAATTGTCTCCAAAATAATGAATTATGGGCTTCCCAATATTCTTCTTAAGATCACCTCGCTCAATCAAAGTGGATTCATTAAAGGTAGAACTATAGGAGAGAATGTTCTTTTGGCTCAAAAAATTATTCATGAGATCAAGACCAAGAATAAAGGGGGCAATGTTATATTCAAGATTGACATGAACAAAGCTTACGGCAGGATGTCCTGACAATTTGTTTGCATTGTTATGAAAAGAATGGGTTTTGATTATAGATGGATCCATAATGTGTGGAATATCCTTCCAATAATTGGTATATCATTACATTAACGATAAGAGACATGATTTTTTTCAATCCAAAAGAGAATTTAAACAAGGCGATCCTATTTCACCTTTTCTATTCATTATTGCTGTCAAAACTCTTTCTCTAATGTTGAATAACTTGTATAAAAATCCTTCTTTCCATGGATTTAGCATGGATACCATTGGACCAAGGATCAATCACTTAGCTTACGCTGATGATTTAATTATTTTTTGTTCAGGTAAAACCAAAATTTGGAGCTCATTATAGATTGTCTAAGAAAGTATGAAGAATCCTCTGGACAACAGATGAATAAGGGGAAGAACTGCTTCATAATGGATAAAGATATCTCTATTTAAAGAATCAACATTGTTTCCAGAATTCTTGCAGTCAAAAATGAAGAATTTCCAATCACCTATCTGGGATGTCCGTTATTCACTAGGAAAAAGAAAAATGAATATTTTACAGAAATGGCCACAAAGATCATTAAAAAGATTGGTTATTGATAATGCTAAAGGCTCTCAGCAGGGGGGGTAAGATTACGCTTATTAAGCATCTTTTGAATACTATGTCTATTTATCTTTTATTAATGTGTCAGCCCACAAAAACAATCATATATGATAAACCTAATAGAGCACTGTGCTGAGGTTTATACCTCTTTTTGTTGATTTTTGGGAGCTTATATAGAAATCCTACTTTGGTATATAGAATGGGGGTTGTCCCACTCTAATAGGTATGAGGAGTTTCCCTCCCCTTCTTGTACTTCTTGTGGTATTAATAAAAAGCAAAAAATTAACTAGAAAAAAAAACAACAAAATACTTTCAATTTCTTCCTGATTGTCCTTAAGATTCCAAAAACAATCGATGGAAATTAATTAATATTTCTGAACCAACAGTCCAACACCATGAAAGTCAAATTTGTGGCGTGGGTAATTTCTAATTAATTTGCTAAATCTCTGGACAAAAAATAAAAAAATAGTAATTTTAACAAATTCAAAGAGGGCGTTTTTACCAAATATTACAAAGTCCTATAATTTAATCTTGTCATTTTAACTAATTGTATTATAGAATTTCAAAGAAATAATAAAACAAAATCAGTCGCAACTTAGAAGTAGGGTCCTGTTAACCATATGCAAGCTACCATGGTTAATAATTTGTTAGAAGTTAGTTGAAGTTTGTTAGATGTTAGTTGTAGGTTGATAGTGACTTGTAACTAACTACTCAAACTTTATAAATGCAACTCACTCACACCACATGAAGGGTGAGAGTGTGTATGCACAATGTGACTATTGATAGCAATGTGATCTTCTCTCTTTCTCTCTTTTTCTCTGCAACATCTCCTCTGCTTCTTCTTCTTCTGCTGCATCTGTAACTTCTTTACTTCGACTTCCATTTTTTCTTCTCGTCTAACTCATCTTGATTCATATAGTCGTCTAACAAGACTCCATCACTGAAGTTATCATGGTATCAGAGCATTTGGTAAGTTCCTAGAACTGGAACAAGCAGTTAAGTACTGAAAGAAGAAAAAAAAAATGAGAAGTGCAGGTGCTCATCTTTGAAAGGTGTTTGAGTCGCAGTCAATTTTCAGCATTCTCAGTTTCGAAGCAAGTTCAATGGTGAATCTAGGTGAAGCTGTAACTAGAACACTAGGTGCTGAGAACTTCAACTCAAACACAGCAGCATCTGAGCTGGTAATACCAAATATTGACCACAATCATCCTCTCTTCTTGCATCAAAATGATACTCCAGGTAGCTCATTAATTTCTCTTCAACTATTTGGTTCAGAGAACTATGCAATCTGGAGTAGATCAATGAGAATTGGATTAATAGGCAAGAGTAAACTTGGATTCATTGATGGTAGATATCCTAAGTCTAAGTTTGGACCTGAGTTTTCTGATGCTTGGGAGAAGTGTAATGCTGTAATCCTCTCTTGGATTATGAATGCAGTTCGACCAGGATTGCTGGGGACTGTGGTGTATGGAGGAGATGCACACAAGGTTTGGTGTGATCTAAAGGAAAGGTTCGACAAGATAAATGGAGCTCATGTATATCAACTCCATAAAGAAATTCATGGTCTAAGTCAGGGAACCATGTCAGTTTCAGATTATTTTACAAAACTCAAAGGCTTGTGGAATGAATATGATTCAATTATGCCTTGTCCAGGTTGTTCATGTCCTGAGTCTAAGAAGTTTCAAGATCATTATGAGTATCAAAGGTTACTAGAGTTCCTAATGGGATTAAATGAAACCTACTCTGCAGTTAGAGGACAGATTTTGATGCAGTCTCCAACTCCAAATCTTAACAAAGTCTTTTCCCTTGTCATGGTTCATGAAAGTCAAAGGAATATAGCACACACTAACTATGAATCATGCCTTCCTAAACTGATGGAAAGTACTGCATTGTTTAGCCAAAAAGGGAGTGGTCATAGTGTTGGTAATGGAAATTCTGGTCATCAACCTGGTGGAGGTGGTGGTAATCCAATTAGAAGTCATTATGAAGCTCAGTTCAATCCTCAGAAACCACAAAAGTCTGTTATTACCTGTGAGGTGTGTGGCTACAGAGGTCACACTAAGGAGCAATGCTTCAAAGTCAAAGGATATCCAGTTGGCTGGAGATCCAAGAAGAAAACTGGTAGTTCTACACCTAGCTCTAGTTCCTTTGCTAACCAAGTTACAGTTGCTCAAAGTGAAGGCTTATCACACAATGAAGAACATAGTGCAGTATACAAGTCACCTGCAGTTTTCTTCACAAAAGAACAATATCAACAAATAATGCAGTTACTAACCAAAGGCAGTGACATTGGTGGAGAGCATTCAGCCAAAGCAGCCACAGCAGGTAGAGTTTTATCAACATTAGTGTCCAAATATATAAATAAGGAGTGGATAGTTGACACAGGAGCCACTAACCATATGACATCTCAGCTATCATCACTAGATAAATGTACCTCAGTGTCTAAGCCTAAAAGAAGGCATGTACTACTACCAACAAGAAATGTTGCATTAGTGTCTCATGTTGGCAGCACAAAAGTCTTTGGAGATCAAGTTATTGACAATGTTCTCTTTGTTCCTGATTTCAAATGCAACCTCTTATCTGTGTCGCAACTAACTAAGGAGCTTCAATGCATGGCAGCCTTCTTTCCTGATTTTTGTGTCTTTCAGGATCTCTACAGTGGACAGTTCAAGGGGATTAGTAGAGAAGATGAAGGAATCTACATCCTCAAGGAAGGCTTCCACCATACTGATCCTACTCAGAGGAGATGCAGTACTTCTACTGCTCAAGTTTCTTCTACTAGTGCTGTATATGGTAGTAGTTCTGAGTCAAGTACACTGTGGCATAGCAGGTTAGGACATGCTCCTATTGATGTAATAAGAAGGTCCTCTAGTCTTTCAGGAGTAGATATCTCTAACAGCTCACCTTGTACAGTGTGTCCATTAGCAAAACAAATAAAAGTTCATTTTCCTATAAGCAATCACACTTCAAAGGCACTCTTTGACTTGGTGCATTGTGATGTCTGGGGACCATATAGAGTACCTACTCATAATGGAATGAAATACTTTGTTACTGTATTAGATGACTGCTCCAGATTCACTTGGCTATTTCTTCTCACAGCTAAATCTGATACTATAGTTGTGATGAGACATTTTTTTGCTCAAATCCATAATCAGTTTTCAACTTGTGTCAAAGTGCTTAGAACTGATAATGAGACTGAATTCATGAGCACAGCCTTTCAGTCCATGCTGTCAACTCTGGGAATATGTCATCAAACCACATGTGTTTACACTCCTCAGCAAAATGGTGTGGTAGAAAGGAAGCACAGAACTATCTTAAACATGGCAAGAGCCTTGAGGTTCCAGGCATTAGTACCCTTGCAGTTTTGGGGAGAATGTGTTACCACAGCTGTCTATATCCTTAATAGACTTCCATCTAAACTGTTGTCTTATAAGTCTCCCTTTGAGATACTGTATCAACATCCTCCATCCCTCTCTCATATCAAAATTTTTGGTTGCCTATGTTATGCTACTTGTCTAGCCGTCACTGATAAGTTCTCTCCTAAAGCTATACCTGCTGTGCTTATGGGATACTCTTTGTCTCAAAAGGGGTACCTCCTATATGATCTACATACTAAGTCCTTGTTTGTGAACAGGCATGTTGTGTTCAAAGAAGACATGTTCCCTTTTAAAGACTTTCAAACCTCATCCAATCCCATCTTTCCTGTCTTAACTCTAGTACAACCTGATAATGATCATCCACCTATTAGCCTGTCACCTGATGATCCTCCTCAAGACTCTCAGCTATCACTTACTCTTGAAAACCATTCTCCACTTCCATCTTCCACAGCAGCTCCTACCAAAAAGTCCTCGAGATCAACCAAACCTCCTATCTGGCTTCAGGATTTTGTTACTCAATCCAAAAGTCACTCTTGTCTGTTTCTAGTTTCTGACTTTGTTAGCTACAAACATTTGTCTCCTTCTCACAGCTCTTGCATCAAGACATTCTCAGCTATTTCAGAGCCCTCTTTTTATCATAAAGCTGCTCTTGACCCTCAGTGGATTCATGCAATGCAGCAGGAAATAGATGCCTTAATGGACAACCAAAAAGTCCTCGAGATCAACCAAACCTCCTATCTGGCTTCAGGATTTTGTTACTCAATCCAAAAGTCACTCTTGTCTGTTTCTAGTTTCTGACTTTGTTAGCTACAAACATTTGTCTCATTCTCACAGCTCTTGCATCAAGACATTCTCAGCTATTTCAGAGCCCTCTTTTTATCATGAAGCTGCTCTTGACCCTCAGTGGATTCATGCAATGCAGCAGGAAATAGATGCCTTAATGGACAACAAAACTTGGAGTCTGGTAGATCTTCCTCCTGGTAAGAAGCCTATTGGCTGCAGATGGATCTACAAAGTAAAATACAAATCTATAGGTAAAGTGGAGAGGTATAAGGCCAGACTAGTTGCTAAGGGGTATAGCCAACAAGAGGGGCTCGATTATGGGGAAACTTTCAGCCCTGTGGCCAAAATGGTTACTGTGAGATCCATTATAGCACTTGCTGCTTCAAAGGGTTGGTTCATCCATCAGATGGATGCTCACAATGCCTTCCTTAATGGTAATCTGTTAGAGGATGTCTACATGACCATTCCTCCTGGGTTTGCTAGACAGGGGGAGAATACTAAAGTCTGCAAACTCCATAAGTCTCTATATGGCCTCAAACAAGCACCAAGGCAGTGGAACTTTAAGCTAACATGGTCTTTACTTCAGCTGGGATTTCATCAAAGTCACTATGATTACTCACTCTTCACTAGACATGATAAACATGATATACTTATTGTGCTGGTATATGTAGATGATCTTTTGATCACTGGTAGTACCCAGGATATCATCAGAGACACCAGAAAAGATCTACAGAAGGAGTTCAAGATGAAGGATCTAGGAGAGCTCAAATTCTTCCTAGGGATTGAATGTGCCAGATCAAGCAAAGGGATCCACATATCTCAATGGAAATATGCTCTTGAACTAATAGCTGAGTGTGGTCTAGGGGGAGCTAAACCTGCAGCAACTCCCCTGGAACAGAATCAGAAGCTCATATCTGCACAATATGATGAGTGTGTTGGAGGTACAGGTAATGAGGGACATGAAGATCACAAACTGCAGGATCCCAGCAGGTACCAAAGACTGGTAGGAAGACTTCTATATCTGACCATGACTAGACCTGACTTAGCCTTCTCAGTTCAGGTTCTGAGTCAGTTCATGCACTGTCCCAAAGAGTCTCACATGGAAGCTGCATTGAGAGTGGTTAGGTACATAAAAGAAGCCCCTGGTCTTGGACTACTAATGCCAGCAGAAGACACCAACAAGTTTCTAGCCTATTGTGACTCAGATTGGAGAAGCTGCCTGGAAACAAGAAGGTCTATAACTGGCTACTTGGTCAAGCTTGGTGGAGCCTTGATATCTTGGAAATCTAAGAAACAGGAGACTGTATCCAGAAGCTCAGCTGAAGCTGAGTTTAGAAGCATGGCTCATTGTGCTGCTGAAGTTACATGGCTTGTAGGGATGTTTGAAGAACTTGGCATACACATTGAGCTTCCTATAACCATGGTGTGTGATAGCAAAGCAGCTATTCAAATTGCTGCTAATCCTATCTTCCATTAAAGAACCAAACACATAGACATCGATTGTCATTTTGTAAGAGAAAAGATCAACCAAGGAATGCTGAAAACAGAATTCACACACACCAAGGATCAACTAGCCGACTTGCTCACAAAGAGTCTTGGCAAGGGCCAACATCAACTGCTGGTGAAGGAGCTTGGAGTCATGAACTTGTTCAAACCATGAGCTTGAGGGGGAGTGTTAACCATATGCAAGCTACCATGGTTAATAATTTGTTAGAAGTTAGTTGAAGTTTGTTAGATGTTAGTTGTAGGTTGATAGTGACTTGTAACTAACTACTCAAACTCTATAAATGCAACTCACTCACACCACATGAAGGGTGAGAGTGTGTATGCACAATGTGACTATTGATAGCAATGTGATCTTCTCTCTTTCTCTCTTCTTCTCTCCAACATCTCCTCTGCTTCTTCTTTTTCTGCTGCATCTGCAGCTTCTTTACTTCGACTTCCATTTTTTCTTCTCGTCTAACTCGTCTTGATTCATATAGTCGTCTAACAAGACTTCATCACTGAAGTTATCAGGTCCTCATATAGTAAAGACAAAGATATTAGATTATTCTCCCGATCTATTTAAGATACACACAATGAATAAAGTTATTTGATATCTACATTAACTGCCAAAATTTCTTGTGAACATCATGCTTTCTTTGATCTCTTTCCTCTTTTTTTGTCTCTTTAGAATGACTGACAATGATATTATAAAAAAATAATATGAAACTTATTTGATTTAGAGGAGCGTAAACCCGTTTCTTAAGAATATTGGTTGATCTTGCGAATTTCACGAACAAATAAAATAATATTATCTTCGTGAATCAACTATGCCACATAAGGTAGCACTCAAGGAATTTGCAATTCTATTATGCTTTGTCATAAATAAAAATTTATGAATCCATGAAATTGAAATATCAAAATGTATTTGTCAAAATCCAAAATGAATTTTACTACGATATATATATCACGAATAAAATTAATAAATCGGTTACTGAATTTAGCATATTAGGAAATTAATTTCTCATCAAATTCATTTTCTAGATCAATACAACATCAACAACAACTTACACAGTGTAATTCAAGTGGGGTCTGAAAATTTTTCTCATATCAATATGGTAAAAAAGTTTGAGTTAATTACTCAAATGTCATTAGACCTAATTCCTCATTAACAAAGTGGCTTTGGCTTAAACAAAGACTTACTGATGATCATCAAAGTTATGGCATAAATATATATAAAGAAACTTCCTTGTGACCTTAAAACATAAAAGGCTCATTACCAAGTAAAGTGAAATTTAGGTGCAATTGGTACGGAGGAAAATATTTTTTAGGAAAATAAATAGTATTGTTCTTTATTTTTTTTGTATTTGATATGTAAATAAAAAATATTATCTCAAAAATATTTTGATATAATCTAAACAATTACTGGATTGTGGTGTGGGGTGGTGAGGATGAGGGCCAAGGAGTAAGGGTCAAGATGAGGTGTATTGGAGGATGAAGAGGATTCGAGATGAGGTGTATTGGAGGATGAAGAGGATACAATCAATATGAAATATGACTTGTCAAATTTATTTTTCTTACTTCCACCATAGAAATTTCAATAAAATCATATTTATTTCATCAAAAAAATGTAATTCACATGAAGTACATGTTTTTTGGGTTTTGTCATTTACGTTGAGCAAAACTACCGATCACTCATTCTTCTATTGGGGACAGGTGCATGAACGACAACTCCAAACGTCACAAATTAGATGCACTCCACTATATATCATATAAACTAATACTATCTATACTCTCAAACGGTTAAATATTTTATCATTAATTAAGAATTTTCTACTATATATTGAGGAAGATACATTTAAATGCACATATTCATAAATAATAGTCTAAATTAGTTATCTGAACACTTAAAACACCCCAAATTAAGGTTTTCATGTCAATCAAATACTCTCATCTTTCTCATCAACCTTCCTTCCTATGTTCTCCATCACCCTTCTCTCTGTCTTCCTTCTATACACCTTCCTTCTCTCTGCCACAATTTCCATCATTAAATCTCCAAAAATAATACTTGAAAAAAATGACATTAACAATTGAGGTTTGTATGTATTTAATCATTATTCAAAGTCATGTATTTGTGACAGATTTCAATTTGTTATGTATCTGATGTAATCGTTAATGTATTATATTTTATTCCAGTCAATGTATCTGGTATGTATATGATTTGATGATTATCCTATGTATCTATGTTGTTTTTTTAATGTATTTGATATAACATTCTTATGTATCTGAATTTCATATATCAGAATGTCTCAACAATAAAGTAATATTCGCCATTGTGAAAAAAAAGCAAAGCTCAAAATACAGATTCACAAACTCAAATTACTGAAGAAGAAAAAATGAACCTTTGATGTTTTTCGCAAAAAAAAAAAAAGAATAAAATTCAATTTTTTTTGAAATTATTAGGAAGCTGTTTTGCTTCAGATTTTCAAAAGGAGTAGTTTGCTCCACTAATTAAGCTATTTAGTTACACACAATTAATACGCATGCGTCTTTCATTTATTTCGCCTAGTATATATCTCGGATACATGTATCTGAGAGAATCAAATTCATATATCCGACGCCTAAATAACGATACAAAACGTACTATTATAAATTGGAGTATATCTAAGTAATGTGCTCCTAAAATAGTGAAATTTATTTTGTTTATCCTTTGATTAGGGCGGTGGCCCATTTACGCTTCACGTTGCAATATCAAAGATTTGTATTCTTCGACTAAGCTTATCAATATGATAAAAATATACATAATTTATATACTTTAGCTATATATATTATGTATATTCATGTAACAAATCATAATTTGATTGTTTAAATAAAATTTTATAGGATATTGATGTATTTGATCTTTCTATAACAAATAATTAAAGTGCCGACACGTTGTGTTTCCACAGTGGCATTAATCTCTTCAAATAATTCCTGAGATTGATGTTCGCATCATTTGTTTTCAGAGGTGGTCCCCATAATAATACGACATGGTGGGCCCGCCTAACAATAATGAAGTATAGGCAGTTCAATCGTATCGATCAGATGAATAAGATTATTTTTTATTATTAATATTAATCTAAAATAATTAAAATTTTAAAAATAGATATTGAACAATAAACAAAAAGCTCATAAGAGTTGGATTAGCCTTTCATTAACTCTTTTACTCTCATCAGTTTTAATTTATGCTGATTTTATTTTTTAAAAATTTTAAGACGTCCCATAATCTGACAGTAGTTCATATTTTGATCTCATGTTTCAGTCAAAATTATTATATATTTTTTAATTTCAATTTATTTGCTCTACTTTTTTTTAAGTTCGTTTAGAAAAGAATAATTTTTTCTCTTTTTAACAATTATTTAATTTCAACTTTCTATATGACATATGTTTAAAATCACAAAATTAAATGATATTTTAGTATATTTGGCATATCTGTAATTTAATATCATAAAATACAAAATCTTATTTAATAGAAAAAATAGGTAAAACAAATTGAAACTGGTGGAATATTAATAGGGAAAATACCTCATTAGAGATATATCCATACCATATATACTAATTTTAGTTATATTTCAAATAATTACGTAGATTACCGCTAATTAAAAGTTTTCTACCATATATTGAGGAATATACACCTAGATAAATATATTTTTGTTACCAGGTATACTAAAATAGAGAGAGAGACAAGTGAAATGGGGAAGGAGGCGAGCGAAATAGTCATGTATCCTAGATACATGCGAATCCACTTGAATAATGTGTATCTCTAACAAATTACACCTAATTTTGATTCTATGTATCATGAGATACACGTATCTAAACGTTTTTAGACACACCAAAATCTGGTAAGATTTGTAATCTTACAAACTGAAGTGTATTTAAATAATTAGCTCCTAAACTAGTGAGATTTCTGTAAGTTTTCCGATATAATATGAAGCAGAGCGAGAAGTTGCTACATTTTTATTGTCATTTTCTTTTGGAAAAATTACCTAAATACACAACTTATATTACCATATTCTCTAAAATTTTCTACCATTCGAAAAAATTATAAAAAATCCCTATTCTCTCGTATTCTTGGATATATTCCTTTATGCGATGTATTGGAACGTATGTGATGTATCGGGACGTTGAGTGATGTATCTGAAATCGAGATTCGATGTATCGAGATGTTGAGGGATGTATCTGAAATCGAGATTCGATGTATCGGGATGTTGAGGGATGTATCTGAAATCGAGATTCGATGTATCGGGATGTTGAGGGATGTATCTGAAATCGAGATTCGATGTATCGGGATGTTGAGGGATGTATCTGAAATCGAGATTCGATGTATCGGGACGTTGAGGGATGTATTCGAAATTGGGACGGGATGTATCGGGATGTTTTGGGATGTATCCGAATTTCACCCAATTTAAGGGATTTTTGTAATTTGGAAAAGAGTATGGATAAAATGTAATTAGCTCTTAAAACTATGAGATTTGTGTAAAATTCCCTTATCTTTTTCTTGTTTTTGGTCTCCATCAGGCCCAAGAGAGGAAAAGCCCAATTTCGAAAGCCCAGTATCTGTACCAAACTGCTCCCACAACCCACCTGTACTTGGGCCTGTGCATGGAAGGGAAAATTAGATTACTCAACAATTTAAGAGATTTAATGACCCTAAAATTCTTCATATTTTCGATCAGATGAATAAGAAATTTTAAACTACGCCAACAAAGCTTATAATATTGAATAATTTTGATCTTTATTTTTTAAAAAAATAGAAATAGTCAAGATACAGTATATAATCAATGTACATCATTATATATTATTGTATATTAAATATACATCGTCGACATTGTCAACTTGTCATTCATTGTCTTTGGAGGTAATACATAAGTTTGTATGGTCATTCATGTTGTAAAAACTACTGATCAGTAAAGTTACACTAAAAGAAAAGAAAATATGAAATTAGCTACCTACCGAATTTGTGGACAATTTCTAGCTAATCTGTCGATAAAGCATTTCTAGCTAATTGAATTTTTTTATAATTCATCGCTAATCCTTAGCCCAATGGAATTTAGTATGGAATTTTTGATGTTTAGCTATGAGATTTGATTTTATCCGTTGCTAGTTCCTCGTTTTCTAGTTGTGTTACTGTTATCTATCTTATACCAATAAAATGACTATGTTTTACCCATTATCCCATAAAATACTATTACATGAAAAAAACACTAACTTAAATGGTTTCTTATATTTGGGAAGGGGAGATTTGGAGCAATGATAAAATTATTTCCTTGTGGTTTATAGGTTACAGACTCGAGACGTGAAATCGACAATAATATTTGTATTAGGGTCTACATATCACACCCTTGAGGTGTGCGTCCTCTCCTTAACTCTAATAACGCTAGATGCTTTGTACACCGAATTCCTTAAATTTGGAGCAAGAGTAAAATTGTTTGTATATACCTTTCTGCTTATTAAATTCTTTAAATTTATCCGACCTAAGTATATTTGGTCTGTTGTTAAAATTAACAGATAGTCACCTGGAAAAAATAATATATAGTAGTTAAAATTAACAGATAATTTCAAAGCTTTAACATCAAATTTGGTCGATATTTATCTCTTTCCCTTTAATTTTTCTGATTGTAGATATACATGATAGGGAGGTGGATTGGATCATTTGGACGACTTAGTAAAAAAAAATGTAAAAACAAACAAACTAATTTCTCCCTAGAATTTTGATTGATAAGTATAATCGACGCAACATAATTTTTTATTTTTTCACCTGCATATGTATACAAAATAAATCCTATAAAATGAAGAAAAATAAACAAATAAAAAGCAGGTCCCCCATATAGTCTCTTTTACGATTCAAGTGTATCGAAATTATGATTTTACTAAAACTTTTGAAGCTTTTAATTTTATATATGTCGTAATATTTGTATATAGCTATGTATAAGAGCTTTTCATTAAGATAAGAAGTTGAAATATAAAAAGGAATCAAATGAATAAAATGATTATTCTGAAATTTTAACTATCTCTTGAGAACAATGACTTCACTCCCATCAGCAGACCACACAGAGAGTCAAATTTGGCGATAATATATATAAGACAAGAAGAAGAAGAAGCAGCAGCAGCATAGTGCGACAATAAAGAAGATTGAACCAATTAGGATTGTGGTGAAGTGATAAGTATCTTTCATTTTTAATTAAAAGTCTCGGATTTGAGTACCCTAAATATAAAATTGTATTTGTTAGAGAGCGCTTACTTTCAATATAGGATTTTCTGACTCAACTTCAAATTTAATTGACTTCGATACAAATATGGGATAAATTAAAGGAAAAAAAGACGAGGAAACTGGAAGGAAAAGGAAAGCACATAGTGCTTATAAATGTATGTCCTAACTGTACTACCTACAATAAGTTCAAAACTTTGTCTTTTGTTCAATTGACTAACTTTAGTACAACGGTACATCTTATTTTCTTTCAAAATTTGAATTTAATTGGTTCAATATTTACGGTTTGTAGCATTGAATTCATTATTAATATTTTTAAAAAATGAGTTCAAATCAAATATTTATTAAAATAATAGTGAGTTTTCACATATCTATCTATCTATATATATAAAATCATGGGAATGAGTCGTCATCGTCCATCTCTTTAATATTCTCAGAGTAGAGTTACGTTAATTACTCCTAACAACAGCCCTAGTCAAAATATTTTAAGAATATATTTTTTAATATATTATAAATAATCGTAATAAACTTTTTTTTAGGTTATTAAACAATCTACAGTAAACACAAGATCGGCAGACTTCATTCGTGCATATATATGTTCTCCAATTTTCTTTCAACTTTTTATTATTATCTTTTCAATCCATTAAGTGGTAGCTTTAACACTACTAAAAATAGAAGCTTTTTTCATCGCGAATCAATAAAAAAAATGTGTTATAAAATATGATTTCTCACTGAATCAGTACATTAAAAAATGTATGATGAGAAATCAATTCTCACTAAAATACTAAGAAGCTTCCTATTTTTTTTACATGAAAATATTGTTATCTTTTTCTTTTTTCACTAATTCAATTAAAATATTTATGAAAATAGCTACTCAAAATTTTTTGAGAAAATTACGCGGATAAGCAAATATATACTAGTTAATTAGCTAAAATAGCTATAGTTACAGTTAATTATGGCTCGCCACAAACATCTAGCTGTAATTACAGTTTGCGGTTTGTATAATTCGCGCGATTATACAGTTGAGTTTTGTATAATTCGCTTGATTTATACAAATTTTGTGCGTGAATCGAATTCTATAGCGAAATATACAAACACTAAAAATTGTATAGCGAATTATACAAACGTTGTGCATGAATTGTATAGTGAAATATACAAATGTTATACAAAAACTACGAATTGTATAGCGAATTATATAAATGTTGTTATAACTATAGCTACGAATTGTAATTAGCAAACTATAGCTATGGAGCATAATTAAGATATTTTTGAGTGGCTATATGCAAAAATTCCCCATATTTTTTTGGTAAAAAAATTCAATGGAAAAATATTAGTACTATAGTTCTTTCTCTTCCATGCTCTGAAGAAAAGAGACTAGATTCTACTTCACATGAATGACCCCTTCTTGGAATCAATCATCCTCAATTACCAGTTTCTTACTTTTTGCCCCCATCTCATTAGCTGAACATGCAGTAAAAATGCGTATATGCGGAACTAGAATTGAGTTTAAGAATTTTAGATTTAAAAAATGAAAGTTATTGAATTTTTGAAAAATTATTTATATATATTACGTTATTTTTAAAATATAAAAGTATAAAGCCTATGTGAATGTATTAGCTGAAGTAGATTCCCAGATGAAAAATCTTCCTGCTACAGCACAGGTGAATGAATATATAGAGATTGTTTTCTCTTGTTTATATGCTTCTATTTCTTATCTTATGCTTCTATCATTATTGTCTAACACACTAGGTTGCGGCTCAACAAGGTAGCTAACTCGCTGACTGTTTCAATCGCTTCAATATATGTGAAGCAAATCCAGAAGGTCCACTGAGATTCAGAGGAATAGGGCGCCATCGCTTCCATCCTTTTAGGTAGGCATGAAAATCACTCACTAGGGTGTATTAGTAATGTTGAAATTAGCTATGTTGAGATTGTTTCTAATATGTCCTACCAAACGACTCAAGTGTTAACTCTTTCGACCTTTTCTGATCTTATGCTTCATGTTGGTTCTTTCCCCCTCTCTTACAGGTATAGGCATTTGGGCCAATTTGCACCTTTGGGTGGGGAACAGACTGCAGCTCAACTCCCTGGAGACTGGGTTTCCATAGGTCACAGTACCCAGATAATACCTCTTGTGAAATCTCACGTCACATAGTTCAATACAAAAAAATTCTAAGTGGACCAATAAAACGTAAAAAAAAGAAGCAAAACAACAACAAATAATGCAATTTCTCTTACATTTTAAAAAACAAATTCTAATGAAAGCGGGGAGAGAAAAAGGGTCAATCTCAACATCCAATAGCATAACCAAAAAATCCACAACAACAACTATAAATCTGGAGAGAATTGTAAGTAAGTTGCAATCTCGATGATGAAAAAAGTTATCTTGTGTTACCCTATTATTCTGTACTTATTTCCATAAATCTTCTTAAAGCAAAAGTTAGGAAAGAAAATCTAAGAGAAATAAAAAAGGTGAATTTGAAATTTTAAAACATTAATAATACCAAATTAAACTGTTCTAGAATTTTAAAAAAAGGCACAAGTTTAATACATAAAATATAGGAAGTAAAACACCAGTTAACATGGAATTTCGTACCTTTATTTTTTTCTTCTAACAGACGATAAACTTCTTCTCCTCTATTGATTTATTCTCTGCCTTTGCTGCTATCGGAATTAAAAATCTTAAGGTCTTGAATTGAAACGGTTCAATAATTAGTTGGAATTCTTAATCTCTGTTGATTAATTTATGTACTTGTGAAAATTGATGTGATTTGACACTATGAATTGGGTGAAGAATTTTCTAAGAAAAGGTTTGACGGTGAAAGAAATAAAAGACGCACGATTGTTTGAAAACTGCGAGAAGGCGCCATTTTTTCTGGAAAACAAACGGTTGAAGGAATTTTTTTAAAAAAATCTTAGATTATGCGTGATTTGAACTGCAGTAAGACGCGTGATGAATGGATGACTTGTTGTAAGGGAGGAGAAAGGGAGAGGGGTTTAGACAAAGGAAACGACTTTTGAGTTTTGTTTAACCGGAACAATAGCGACTTTTGGGCATTTAAAATTAATTAAATTTTTCATTTAAAATGGCAAAAAACATATTAAAAATCTAAATAGTCATTATTGTTTTAGGAAGTGTCACATCACCATGTAGAAGATTCTCTTTTATATATATATATATATATAAAAGATTAACTTTTTTTTTTTGTTAACTATAGTTTACACTAATTAATTATTAAAATTCTCTGATAGTTATATCTTATTCATCACTAAATCTCACCCACTTTATCTCTCTTCCCATCGAAAAAATCATGTTCGACTATCTTCACTATCGATTCTTTGTTCTTCACCATCACTATATCACCTTCAATTCTTCTTCTTCTTCATCACGCACCATCAAATATCACCATCATCATTTTCAAAATCCCAAATACAAAGCACTAGATTTGTAATTTTACAAAAGAATCTTGATTTTCTCATTTTCTTATCAACCTCATTGGGTTAAAGTTCAATTCTTTATTAATTTCAACTAGATTTCTTCTTTTTCTTTCTGGGTTTTGAAGAAATTCAAGATTCAAAATAGTGGGTAAATGAAGAAAAACAAAGTTTCCATTGAGTTTAAATACATGTTTTTATGTTCCAAAAACACTTGAAGATTCACAACCGACGATGACGACGGCGACAGCGACAGCGATGGTGGACAGAGGAAGGTTTTCCGATGTTGTTTTGTTATCTCACACTTTGAGATTGTGATAAAAAATAAAGAATTGTGATAAAAATTAAGAATGAAAAAGATGAGGATAATGGATGGGTGTGAAAAAGAAGAGAAGGGTGGGGTGTGATTTGTGAAGAAGAAGAGACGTAGGGATGGGGCAAAGGAGGATTTTGATTTTTAAACTTTTTTTGCTTTAATTTTTTATCTGACGTGCATATTTATTTATTTTTATTTTTTTTTGTCACGTCAATTTTAGGGAGATAATAAATTCACTTTTAAATAGTAAAAGTGTGTAAGTCGTCATAATACTTTAAGCTTGTAACTGACTTTTCAAACTAAATTCAAAAGAGAATTTATGCCTTTTCCCACTCTGTAATCGACAAGCTACTCTGACCCTTCCTAGAAGACCTGGAATTTGGAGTATATATAAAAGTTTCTACTACGACTTTAAATTATTATTAATAATAATAATAATAATTGGGTGTATTTCAATTTCTAAGTAATGTATTCCTAAAGTCAAATCAAAATAAACTGTGTAAACAAAATTGCTGTAGACCAAGTAGTAATTACATTTTTCCATTATTTATATCTTATATATTGTAGGTAGGGTTTAAGAATCAGGTTCTCCTACAACTTTTTTATCCTGTTCTGTTTGGTTTTAATTTGAAAAGCTTTTGAAAACAATGATGGTTGAGTTGAAAAGGTATTAAAAGCTTACTCTTGAAAATGTCTTGTCCTATGAGAACCCCAAGTAATTCTACAAACCTAAAAGAATCCTATGCTTCCCCAATTATAAGTAATACAAAAGTTTTCTACATAAATTTTTCTCAAAATCTAATTTAAATGCATGTAGGGGTCGACCGAGGCAAGCCGAGCAGGTTCATCCAAACCTCATTTAATAAAAAATTATAATATTATACTTAATTAAAATTATTTATTTATATATATAGCAAATATTAAACCCCTTGATAAATCTGACTTTATCAGTGAATACATGTACACAAGTCTTTTTCAAATGTTTTCCACAAACTTCAAAATTATCTCTCCATTTTTTCCTTCTTTTTTTTTTCTTTTATGGGTCTTCTACTTCTTTTCATTAATAATGCACTGCAGGTTATATACTCTCATACCCTGATTAAAGAATTTCACAATTATTGATTCATATACAGAACTAAATAAATATTACCTAGCTAGAAATTAGAATGGCCCCATATATCATTAGTTTTTTTTTTCTTTCGATACTATCTCATTTTCTATTGCTTAAAAAATGTTTAATTAATTGATATTGGGATCCCATTGATAATCTCTCTGATCATTTTTACTTGTCCACTATTTCAGAAATAGATTTTCACTTCTACTTATCACTTTTAACATGTCAAGAAAAGACAAAAATGAATTCATGTTTTACCCTTAGCATTAATTACTTATTACCAAATCATTTTTTAAGACCTAATACTAAACATCAATTAATAGAGATTGTATGGTAAAATAGTTATGTGAATCATTGTTTTCTTAATAGGTGTTTCAAGTGACTCAAGTCCAAATATGACAATTAAACGTGAACGGAGAGAATACTCCGTCATTTTTATAAAAAAGTTTATACTCTATTAGCGTAGAAATACAAACAAACTATTTGTGATTTTTTTGTATATGAATACGAATTTAAGAACCTAATTTCTACCAATGTGTCTTAATATATGGTAGTAATTATAGTTTTGCCTCTGAGAGAATCAAATGTTGAACTTTCACGGAATAATATATTAAGGTTTCGATATTCATCAAGAAAGAGATAAAATAATTTGCTCCGTTTGTCTCCAATTATTGTACAAACTTTGTCTTCGTTATTGGAATATGTTGGATATTTAGGTGACAACAAGAATCGAACGTGTTTTGTGTTCCTAATTGCTTGGCATTATTTTCTGTTTTCAAATGATAATGTATGTATGTATTCTTTTCTCCCTTTTTGAAGTGGAAGTGTCTTTTCAAACACTAGTAAAAGAAACAACAATCCCTTGCCTAAAGGAGGATAATTAGAAGAGAGTGTCAGAAGCATGGCAGACCTAGGAGTGAAAGGTGCTCATTTTAATTCTTTCTCCAGAAAATTATATTATATATACAAAACTAAAATTATTATATATACCATAGATATTGAATTGCCTAAACTTATTCATGTGATAATATCTTTATATTTTGAATTTCTTTTGAAAAAATCCTGATTTTGCCATTATCTAGATGTATTCTCTTATTTGTTATTTTATCACTATTGCTAATAGTGTTGTATTAAATTCATAATTTGCAAGATATATAAGTTTCTTTCTTTTTTTGGTAAAGAGGTCAATAATATTATATATCGCTTCATTAGTTACAAACATCACTATCAAAGTTAGTGATTACAACAAGATTAATTATCAAAGCAGGCTAACTTATTACAGACAGCTATATATGTTTCAGAGGAATAAAATATCTCATATTTATTAGAGTAAAACTTATTAGTACAATTTTTTCGGAAATGCAAGTCATGCTATGTCTACATTTATATTTATCGTGTTTCATTTGTTTTGAGTACAACATATTTATTTTTTCACATGTTAAAAGGACAGCCTGGTGTATTAAGCTCTCATTACGTGTGTGGTCCAGAAAATGGTCAAATCACAAGAATCTATTATACACAACATTGTCCTAAACTGTTTTCACTATGTTATTTAAGTTATATCCAGTTTTTTCACTATGAATTTTGTGTAAGTATTGCTATGACTTGTCATGAAAGTGAAGTTGACTTGATTTTGGATGATGGCAGAGACCTTGTTTGGACTACGATTGTGTGCTCAGATTTGGTGGCACACATCATTTTATGTATTCTAGTGCATTTGCAACGCTAATTTATGCTAGCTTTGTGCGAATAGGAATCTAAATGTAGACATCTAGTTTGCATGTATTTACATATATAAAGAAATCGATGGTCAATGTGTGCAGATTCAGAAAACTTGAATACAAATTCTTAAATAAAATTCTTTAGAAACCAGTTATTTAGGTGAAGCTAAATCCCAAGTTTGGAAGCTTTTGGGCGATTTTGTCTGAAGATTGCTATACGCTAAGCCAATCTTCAGACATATGGATTTGAAGTTTGAAATTTTTGGACCAAACTTCAGACAAAAGAGTGTTTTGGAATATGGCAAACTTCAAACAAAGATGTCTAAGTTTGGGACCATCAAGCCAAACTTTGTCGAAAGTTTGATTGCGTCCAAATTGTCTGCAGTTCCACTTTGGGAAGCGTAATTACTTCAAACCTATGTCCGAATTTTATAACTTCAGACCTGAATTTTTGTCTAGTTTCATAGGTTTAAAGTTGATTTTGAAGTGCCTAAATTTGAAAAGAAAACTATAAACTTAGGCTGTGCCTTAATGGGAGTCATAAAATCGGGTATATCACTACTAAAACATCACTATTTTTCCCACTGAAAAATGTTCAATGGATATTTCCACAAATATTTTGATGGAATTGGTGTGAAAAGAAAAAAAATAGTAATTGTTTCATATGAAAAAAATTAGAAAGCTTCCACTATTTCAGTGAGATACATTTTCCCAATAAATTGGTTCAATGAAAAAATTATGTTATATAGCGCGAATTATCCATTGATTCGCGGTGGAAAAAATTATTGTTTCTAGTAGTGTTTATGCATACTAGAATTGAAACCATTAATATCTTATTTGTGCTTGTGAATGGATTAAGAGCCCTTAATATTGCCCCAAATTAAACTTAAGAAAATACTGTGACACTAGACCTGAAAAATACTATAATCGGGAGTTGGATCGGGATCAAGAATGTCCCTTATTTTTAGGGAAATAAGTCTGTTAGAAACACATTTTTCCAAACATTTAAGTCAATCAAACATGAGAAAATTGGAGAACATTTTCCGAAAAATGTTTTCCTTTCTTACCAAACACAGTAACACACCCTTAAGGTCGTTTGGTAGGATATCTAGGAATAGTGCTAAATAGAGTATATTAATAATGCTTGCATTAATTATGCAGAGATTATTTCCTATGCATTATTTGGTTTGGTGTATTGAAAATAACATGCATGCATGATTCTTTTTTAAAATATGCATTTACAAAGATACCCTCCACAAATATGGTAGAAAAGATATAAAAAAAAGGTTTTGAGGGGCAATTGAATTTTTAACCATGCTAATGCATGCATTAAAACTCTTTGTATTACTAATAGTCTAATACCATGGATTTCTATGTATTAGCGATGCACACCTCAATACACAATAAAGTGTATAACTAATGCATAGGCTGAAAAAGTGTACCAAACAAGGTACTACGAACACACAATACTAATACATGCATTATTTCTTCTAATACAGTCTACCAAAAGACCCCTTTAGTGTAGTACAGTTTTTTTGAGTTACTGCCCTATTATTGGGTTCCAAAACATCTGATATCTTTGTTGTATATTGATGTTTAGTTTGATTTTTGTTTAAAGCTCCAAATACTATTCCACATTTACATATTCCAGCCTCTTCTCTTCTTTTCTTTTCTTTTCCTCCATGTGTCTTGGGGCAGCGCGAATCGACCTCGGTTTTACAAACATGGGTGACTTAAACATTTGAACCTCTGCATGCATGGAAGGCCAATTCCAATTGATGCAAACCAAAACAAATACAATGCAATAAACAGGAAAGATGTGAATGTTCTTGCGATGGCGTCATGTCACTCAGGTGAGATGAGTAGCGTCTTATCGGATCCCAATAGGGTAATCACAAGATGAACTTCTTTTTGATCTCTCTCTTTAATTTTCTCATCTTCGTTTAGCTCATAGTTAAAACTGACAGTTGAAAGCTATATATACTAAAACATAATACTGAAGACCCACACAAATGATGAATGTCAAAAGTTAAGCATCCACATTAAAATGTCATATCACAATCAAAACATAGTTACCTGATAATTAGAGTATAATTTAATAGTAAAGCTTACAAGTCAACCTGTCAAGTGCAGCATCATGGTTTGACTATTTTACATCTGAAATCCAAGTCCACCGGGCAAGAGAAAATATCTCCTGCAGGTAAAAAAAAGATGTTCCTGTGATTCATACAGTTGGAGGCTGACAGGGTTTATCCCAGAAGGCTTGTAAGCTATTGCACGATCAAGCTCACCACTAGAACTTGTATATCTTGGTTGATTTCTCAGTTTCCTGAGTTGTGCTACCAGCAGTAGATGCGTCGAATTGGATAGTTGAATGGGTTGGCCTGAAGTTCTTCTGATCATTATACTGGCAGGGCTTAAGCACATGCTTTGCTCCAGCTGATAATTTAATGGGCCCAGATCCCAGAGTACATTCAAAATTGAGAGTATCTTCATTGTTAAAAGATCCAAGGCGTGCCTCTGTTGTTCCACTTTGGCCACTGTCAATACTGTTTGCCATGCCTTTAACTGAACCTGATTCAAATCCTTTTCTGCAGCTGTATTGACCTTCAAAACTAGAATAGCTTTTTAATGGTGCTAAAACAACATAAGGATCTTCTCGAAAACCAAAGTTAGGGACCTCTGCCACATTTGTACGATTGTCTGATGTAGAAAATGGCCTCTTTTTGCTCTTTCTGCTGTCACCAAGGTCTCTAAGATAAGGAGTAGATGTGAATTTGGTCACGTCGCCATGTCTTTTATTTGTGCCTGTATTAACTCTGGAACCTATTTGGAGTGGCATAGGGGAATAGTTAGCTAAAGATTGTGGAGAGGCTGAATTCTCCAGTGCAGGTTGAGGACGCTGAGTGAAAGAACAGAAGCGCTCTGATGCAAGATATACTGAAGGTTCGATTTGACGGTTATCCCCTGCAATGCTGCTGCAGTAATGATGTTTCCTGTCAGATGTAGAATATAATTCATGAAAATCCATTAGTAGTTTCGTCTGTTTATCATCTGAAAACCATGGGGTGCTTTCTGAAGAAAACTGAGACCAGGATGGCCGGAAGTTCCTTTCAGAATCTGGACGCAAGAAAGGAAAATTGATGGCGCAGCTTGAACTGTTCAGATCAACAGAGCTTGAGCCCGCATTCTGACTGGAGTAATGATGCATTATTGTTGGTACAGGTGCATATGGGCTGATTGTGAAAGATTTGTATCCACCTGTAAAAGGCTCCTGAAAGTTTGGTTTTTGATTATAAAGAGAGAAAGGGCTTTGTTTGATTGCACCTAAACAATTTTGCTGCGCTGAATCAATTTGGTAGCTGAAGTCAGGAGGGCAAACCAGAGGCCTTGGAATGGCCTGATTGATTTGGATACTAGGAGAGCAAGCAACCGTGCCTTTCAGTGTTCCCAGCACAGGATGCACAGTGAGATTTTGTGGATCATGATTTGTAACCACTGAATTGTAGTTGTAAGTCTCTGCTGAAAAATTCTCAGCGATGATCTGCTTATCTGTCCAAATCCTTTTATCCTGCGGTACATGAAAATCTTCTCTGCCAACTGTAAACTCTTTTCCCATCAGACGCATTTTAGATGGAGTAACAAGCAGTGAGACTTGATCAGAATTCCCATAGTGCTTACTCCTGCTGGTTTCAAGTTGCATGGCCTGATCATTTTTCTTGCTTCTATGGTTGGACAAATTACTGACACTGCAATCTAACTCAAAAGGAGTAATAGATTCCTCATTTTGCTTTAGTGGATCCAACTCAACATTTGCTCTTCCAGCGTCATACTCATAGATACCTAACCTTGAAGGTACGGGAAAAGTAGGGCTCCATTCCATTGAATCATCTGCAGAGGGCCTTTTTAGCTGGTCTGTGGATGGTGCTCGCTTATCCCAACCTCTAGCATCAGATAGATTGTCCATGTTTGAGTGTGAAACGTTGTTTACAGCTAATCCTCTGGAAGATCCCGCAATTCCCCTTGAGCTTGGCAGCTGAGTCAACTTTCCTTTACTGTTTGAGTTCAGATCAATTAATTCCCCTTGAGAGTTGAGTGGCAAACGAACAAAGTCCTTTTCAATTCCCTTCTCTCCATGCATGGATTCTCTTTGCTTCCACTCAGGAAGAGAACATATTTTACACATAAATTCCTGATGGCAGATTTGAGGGAGTGGCTGATATTGCATGAAATGACCACTGCAATTTCCCATGACGGATTCTGGCAGCAAAATAGGCTTCATGTTCACATTTTCATAAGCTGATGAATGTTGAGGATATGCCTTCACAGAATGCATGGAACAAACTCCAGCAACTTCAGGGGGAGAACCTCTTAACTTGTCATGTGATCTCTCACTAGAACCACAAGCATTAATTAGGCTTCCAACTATTTGGTCATTCTTTTGGTGGTTATACATCTGTTGAGGCACATGAAGAGACCCAGGGTTGCGGAGACACTGTGAACCGTCTGATGCCACCCCACAGCCTCTTCCGAATAATTTTAAATTGTCATTTCCCTCAGAGACTTGATTAAAAACATCACTGCATTCAGATGAATTATCTTTAGTACCGATATTGTGCCTTAGTAAACCAGGAGCATCAGCTGTACTATGCACGACGGATCTCTTTGGAGATCCTGGTTGAACAGTAACCTCACTTTCTGTAGTCCTCAAAATATATGTATCTATTCCTTTCTCTTCCACAAGGGATAGAACCTCTCCTCTCTCTGTGGCATCGTCTTATACAATCAAAGTAGAAACCAGGTCAGAATAGACTGCGAAAATATCTGAAAACATATAGCAGAAGATGCTTTACTATTTTGCAAAAGAATCTTTTCCTTACCTGAGGTAACATGTTTGTCACCTTGTTGATTGCTGCAAAAATTTGCATCATTAGGACCAGATAAGATGCCACCTGTTGAGTTCTCTACTGGAAATCGTTTAGTCCTTTTCTTGAGGTTGCTACAAACTGGATTCATCATCTTTTGGTGATCCGCTGAGAACTTGGAATCAGTAAGGCCTTTGGTCTTCTTTTCTGAAACTAGATGTTTTCTTTGTGGTTTCCTCCCGTAGGTAGGACTATAATCTGCCGTGTCCTTCTCGTATTTCATTCTATGTTGTAAACAACTTGGTTTTGAAAATGAATTCGGCACTTTGAGCTTAAAATTGTCAAATTTCTCCTGCAAGCAAAATGAGTCAACCATATATAGCATCAAGCCACCCCCTAGAGTTTATTGCATTTTCATTTAGACAGTGACCGGCAAACTTTTAAAATGTAATTTCCAAGAGGGGTTCAAAATCTTTAAAACAACCGTAGAAAAATAGAGGTATATGTGTATACAAGTCTGAACGTACAAATCTCTATTTTGAGCTATAGCTATATTGCAAAATTTATACTTTAATTCCAAAGGAAACGATAAACATCAACAAGAAGAATTTTGGAATTTCCTAGTTCTTAAATTACATTTTATCTGAGAGATATTGCGAATTGAAAGGCTGATATTTTTCTTCTCAAGTATATTCCACTAATCACTGAGGAAAACCCATCAATTTTTTTATATTGATGAATTGATTATGCAACAAAATACAAATAGTTCTTCAATGCTACTACTTTACTTGGACCCAAAAAAGTAAACCCCTCAATACCCGTGCTAGCATTAAGCTGGGGCATGATTCACCTATGTCAACCAACCACGTTGCCAATCATGGAAAAGGGTGTAAATTACCCCTCTCTAATATCAAATGCACAAATCAAATGTTGATTAAATCCCTTTTCTGTGAATAGTGGCCTTTAGGCTTACTCTAGTAACTAATCCAACAATTTAGACGAAATCGTTTAACTTCTATCATAAAATATGGGTTTCTGATCAATACTAAACGCTTAATGAGATGAAAAGCACCTTTAATGTAACATCTCAAAATTCTGAAGAAACAGCATAAAATTAGCTGTTGATGATCCACAATAAGCTAACAATTCATAAAAAGCCGTAGCTTTCTTCCACATTTAAGACAAAACAAAACAAATAACAAGCCCCAGCTCCGTCTTTGGATGTATATTTACCCGGCTTTTTCAACAGTAATTTCAAGCAATGAGGGGTATATGGACTAGTTTTACCGGAATAGTTCATAGTTCAAAAGGTACTGAACAACAAAATCTAACCGTACTAAAACCCCGTTATTTTATGCACAAAATTGTACATCAAAATCTCAATTCATTAAGCCTCGGATACATTTCACGTCACAATTAACAAAATTAGCACAAAAAATAACAATGAAATACACATTTAGCTGATAAGAAGCTTCGCAAAAATCGTACCTTCGTTCGGATAAGTAGATCCAGGCAGCTACTATTCACTTTCTTCTTTTGCTTAAACTTCTTATCCTTCTTCATCGTTTTCTTCACCTCCTTCAATTTGCTGGCAATCGTTTTCTTCTTCTTCATAGTGTTTCTCCTCTTGCTTTTACGATTTCTAATTGCATTAACATTCCGATCAGAAAACTGATTTTTCTCTTCATTAACAATGGTGCAATTATCATCTTCTTCTTCCTCATCCTCATCCTCATCGTAATAATCACCATCACCGTCGATTCTCTCCACTTGAGGCGCCACAGCGAAAATATCAACAATAGACCTCTTCTTCTGAACCCTTGTTTTTCCCTTAACAGACTTAATTTTTCTACCAGTTCCCATTCTCGTGACAGGAACAACATCATCAGAATCCTCCGATTCCAGTACATCAAGCCACCAACTGAATTTCTTCACTGTAATTGGAGGCAACATAGCTCTCACATGATCTTCCTTTGCTGAATCATCGAACGGCCAGCATTTCACCACGTCCTCACTCCTCATCTTCGCAGTATACTCCCTATTTTTTATACCACAATATACAAAAAAAAAAATAGAAGTAAAAGTACTGTATCACTATTCAAACAAAAAAACAACTAAAATCTCACTACCTGATGGAGAAACCATCTGTGGACACCGCCGGCATCTCTTACTCTACCTGAAAACAACACAAATCGTTTAGAAACATATAAAAATCAACAATTACATAGTTATAGAGAGAGAAAGCTAATAGGATTAGTAGCAGTACCTTTAACTAGAGAGAGAAAGCAAAAACACAACAAATGAATTACTACTAGCTACCTTTAATTATAGTACAAAGTAAGCAAACACGCAGCTCCTTCAACAATCCATGGAAATTGAAGAAGAAGACGACGAAGAGATTATTTTTTTTGCTTTTGAGTGGTGAGGGATTTAGGAGGTGGGGTTTTTTTCTTTTTTATAGAGAGAAATTAGGGAAAGAAAGATAAGAGAGAGAAAGAGAAAGAAGGGGGAAGAAAGCACTTTATGCGTGATTTCTATTATTTCCCGCTCGAAAAGTGTGAGAAGTAGGGGTGGGTGTGGGTCTGGGGCAGAGGGCGAGGTGTCTATTTATCCTATTTTCAGCTCTGCCTATTCTTTTAAGTATGATAGCGACATATGAGTGCTCAACCGAGCATATAAAAGTAAGTTAAATAATCAATTGT
The DNA here is from genome assembly GCF_947179165.1 of Solanum dulcamara. Classification (NCBI taxonomy): domain Eukaryota; kingdom Viridiplantae; phylum Streptophyta; class Magnoliopsida; order Solanales; family Solanaceae; genus Solanum; species Solanum dulcamara. The sequence continues at coordinate 4,610,188 of NC_077242.1, forward strand.
CATAAATACACCTTCATTTTTAATTAAAATATAAAATTTTATTCGAGAGTGTTTTACATTCTTAATATGAGAATTTTTAATATGAATTTAAATTTAATCTAATCACAAAATTAAAAAAATTACTTAATAAAGAATATATATATTTCCTTTCGTTCGATTTGTCCGCCTAATTTAATCTTTAAATCTCATTATCTTAAATTAAAAACACTTATATATATATATATATATATATATCATATTCTCTAATGTGACAGCCTTAAAATTCTCTTCAAATAGAAAAAAGATAGAAAGCAAGACAAACCAGATGGAGCATTACCCATATTATTACTATCATTAATCTCTTATTTTATGACCCTAGATAGAAGAATATAAAGATGGTGAATTAGAATAGAAGGTTAGTAGATAGTCGAATATTATTTAATTAATATTTTTTATTATTATTGTTATTATTATTATTGGACTTTTTACTATCTATAATTTTTATTACCTTTTGCTTTTGTTATCGTATATTTGTTATTGCTATAGTTTTTTTAATTATTTTCAGTACCACTTTTTATTGTTGTATTTTTTTTTCATGTCTTTGTTTTATATAGGTTAATTCGACTAAAGGGTCAATAAGGGGTCAATCAAAAATAATTTCTCAAACTTCACAAAATAGAAATAATATTTTGTATGTAGTAAAGAGGGAGTTAAAATTTGAAGTTTATTAATTTAGAATTTTAGTTCTTTAAAATTATTGAGTTCTAAATTAATAATTTGAATATGTTGTATAAATTTGTAAGACAAATATAAAATTTAAATCAAAGTGTAAGTTATACATTGACTCCGCACTGATACCATAGTATATTCTTCAAATTTCACACATAAAATTATACCAATACGTTTTTATTGTTGTTCGTTGTGATAGTTGTACTATTTTAAGAAAAAATTAAGCATCTACACGATTTAATTAATTAAAAAAAATCCTTTTTGTCCTTTTCTCTTTATTAACATTCAATTACATCACTTTCTAATATATTTGATTTATAGTTATGTATTTGGTATATAATTATGACAGTTTTTATTATGTTTTGATATCTGATACATATTAATTTATGTATGGGTGACTAAAAAATTCAAAATTATTAAAATTTAAATTTTTTTGAGATATAATCTAATTAGTGCTCAAATTGTTGGGTTTGTGTACTTTGTACAATCTAATCATTTATTTAGAGCCCGTTTGGATTGGCTTTAAGTTGGTCAAAACCAACTTAAAGTCCCTTTTTAGCTTTTGGACCTGTTTGCCTAATGCTGACTTTAAGCCATAAAGTTTTTAAAGTCAGTCAAAAATGAAAAGTTAGGATTTCTAACTTTTTTTTTCCAAAGTGCTTAAAGTCATTTTCTTTGACCATGGAAATTACTTTTATATCCCTTGTATTTTAACTAAATTCTCAAACTACTTTTTTTTATTCTTTTAACCCTAAAATTCACATCATAAGCACTTTTATCCAAACACTCAACTGCTTATTTATAAAAATAACTTTCAGTACTTCAAAGTTCTAAAAACACTTCATACATAAAAGTTATTTTTTTTAAGTCAATCAAAACGGGCTCTTAATCAGTTTCTCCTCTTCTTCTTTTCATTTTGGTTTGCCTAAGTGTTATACAGTTGGAGTGTAGGACAACTCACTCGTGTACTCAACATATGAGGGAATTCTGAAACAAAGATTCGATGAATGGAGAGGGAAAAACCACGCGCGGTTTGCAATTTCCTGCTTCACGCGACACTTCAAAATATTCCTAGATAAAAGATTACTAATTTATTACTCAAAAAAGAAGTAATTCAGATAAAATACCACATAATCGTATATGAAGGAAGCAGAAAAATACTTCTTCTTTTCTTTTTGAGAAATTTGAATACCACATTAGTAGTTAATATTATTCCATCTTTATTAAGGTTAGTAAATTAGAAATTATAAAGATGAAAATAATAATAAAAAAGTATCCGAGTCCACAGAATTTACTGTGTGTCTTTTAAGGAATTTAATCCTCTCACTGTACCCGAGGTTATGAATTATTTCCTCCCAAGATAAATTGAATAAACTATTAAAAAAGTAGCGGTACTTCAAACTTCAATAATTTCAGCGTGCTCAAAAGCCAGCAACAAAATCACATAAAGACTCAACTTTGTTTTTAAGAAAATATATGAAGAAGAAGGAGAAATTCAATGTTCAAAAATGAGAGGAAAAATTCTTTATTTATAGACAACAGAGAGTAGCGTGAACATGTGTTTATTATGGCTTATCGTAAAAGTCACAACCCTTCAGAAAAGTCGCAACTTTTCAAAAAAGTCACAACTTTTTTTTTTGGAAAAGTCCTAACCTTTCGGAACGGTCGCAACTCTTTGAAAAAGTCACAACCTTTTGAAAAGGTCACAATCTTTCATTTTCCATTCACACCTTTAAAACCCAACAGTTAATACTAATAAAGAAGGATTGTTTTGATAAGATATATAAGAATAGTGTTAATATTGATATTAATTATATTTATATTAGTTATGTTAATATTATTTTTTATATATTGTTTGGTATGGTGTATTAGGAATAACATATATTGCATAACTTTTTAAAATAATTATTTATTTATAAAAATATCCTGCACAAATATGACGGAAAAAGTTTTGAAGGATAATTGTATTTGTAATCATACTAATGCATACATTAAAACTCTTACATTACTAATACCAGATATGTATATCTGTTATTTGTTATTATGTAATATCCAATTTGGTAATTATGTGATGTATATATGTATAAGTATTATACATATTAATTGTATTAGTTATACATCTTATTTAATATTGTACGGTATATTACTAATAAATAACAACTTATTGTAATCGTAATATTAGGATTATTAAAACATAGAAAAGAAAAAATTAAAATAGACTTACGGTTGAATATATCAAATCAAACGGTGAATAAAAATAATATTAACATAATTCAGGATTATTAATATCAATATTAATTATTAATACCCCTATTCAAATATTAATCCACTTCTAGAGATCTACATATACAAAACCATCCTCCCTTCTGCATCCGTAGATAACTGTTACACAAAAAGGTGGAACAACAAAACAGAGACTAATTATCCTTAATATAATTCTTTTACGTCATACGTAAAAAAAATTACGTCGAACGTGAGTTTTTTTTTGTAAACTGCAAAATATAAATTTATGGGTTAAATTTTATATTTTAAAAATAAAATAAAATTACATTTTAGAATTTGAATACAACATTTTAGAGAATTTGGATTTTAAAATTGTATACAAATTTCATAAACAAACATTGATTTTAAATGAAAACTTAATGAAAGGCCTATTAAGAATAAGAAAAAAAGAGTGATATAAAGAGAAAAATAAAGATTCAAATTCATCCCATTCTTCTCACGAAAAATCTAACTTTACTCTCTATTAAAAATTTAGTTCATTCATATTTCCGCCGATAAATTTTAATTCAACAATTATACTTATTTATAAATAAATATATATAAACATGCATGTATATGAACCCAAATGACCCAGATTACCACTAAAGGAGTAACATTTAACACTTTGTGTTTTTTTCTCCTAGTTCTACTCTTTCAACTGAGCATATAAATCGAAAAACAAAAAAATATCTAAATTCCAGTTGTGAAACTATATAGTATATTATTATTATTATACGAAGAAAGAAGGAAAAAAGAATAATTGTAGTCAAAAACCCTAGTGGGAAGTCAAACTCATTACTGGATATAAAGTAAATAAACGCAGACTTTGTAGGCTAATATTTAGGATTTTATGGTCTCTTTTTCTTGTTTGTTTTATATGGATCGTCAAAATTAGTACTCATAATTTAACTAAAGGCAATTCAGTGCTTTAGAGTTTCATATTATATTGCTATATATTACCATTAATTTGCTCTAGAAAGGGTTCATAGCTGCACTTTTTCTGTTCTCTCTTTAAACTTCCACTGAATATAAGGATCAGACAAACTGTTTACCAGATTTTTCTAGTCAATTTTTACGTTGATTACTTTTAGAATTTAATCGGAAAAAAAGTTCAAAAGGCAAAAGTACTACTCTTGGGACATTTGACTTCTAGCTGGCAAAATCATTAAAAAAATTGGTCTTATGCTCTTTATAACTATAGATAAATGGCTTTTAACTTTTATTGTTTTGCTATGAAATGTTATCTGTCGTTAATTTCTCATTTTCTAGTTTATTTGTGTTTCCTTATTTTGAGATCAGCTACACCATTATTTGTCCATTCTTATTTAATTGACTTAAAGTTGATTATGATAGTCAGTTTGATCTAATTTTGAACGAAATAGTAAATTATTGTATCAATATGTAAAGCAGAATAAATCGTATAATAAGATTATATCAAAGAATATCAGCATAATTATTATATTAAAAAAGAGAAAAAGCTCAAATATATTATCGAACTGAGAAAAAGTTCATTTATATCATCTGTTAAAAGTTTTACTCATTTATGTCATTTTCGAGCTCATCTATGCCATCCGTTGAAAGTTTGACTCATTTATGTCATTTCTATTTGAGAAAAGGCTCATCCATGCCATTATTTGTAAACCAAAAATATTTTTCGTTTTGCAAAATTATTTTTGTATACGTGGTAAATTATGATTCGACCACGTCATTAATTAAATTATTTTTTTAAAATGGAAAAGGTTCAAATATGCCATCGAACTTTGAGAAAAGGCTCATCTATACCATCCGTTAAAAGTTTGGCTTATTTATGCCATTTCAGTTAACAAATAATGGCATGGATGAGCCTTTTTTAAAATGAAAATGGTATAAATTGGCCAAACTTTTAACGAATGATATAAATGAATCTTTTTTCAAAACTCAATGGCATATTTGAGCCTATTCCCTATTAAAAAATTAGCTAACTAGAACTAATATTATCGATTGTTTGAACTAATAGATCAGATAGTCAGATATCTTATTTATGAATTATAATTAGCTCATTCTATAAGATTGAATAAGAATTGTGGAGTTTGATTTCATAAATTGTATCAAATCAATATTTATATCGTATAAAGTGATGAAATCTTTGACTATATTTCTGTAGAGGATTTCACAAATATTATAGTCACAAGCCTACCCTACTCGTTGTCAACTCTTTGTCCTTTATTTAACAAGATCTGCCATGAAATGATCTTATGTTTGAATCTTGCTCCTTTATAAATTGTTAATTTATCGTCACGTAAGCTTTCCCAGCTTATTTGTTATATAATTAAGTAGCTTCGAATATTGCTTGCAATTACAAAAAAGTTTAACTGAATAATCAAATAACCTAAAAATTCAGTAAGTATTTATCATTATTAGAGACAGAAAAATAGATTGTCGCATCAATCATTCTATGGTTTACAAACTTGTCCATTCTTACAAAAAGAAAATATTGCAGGGTAGAAACCAGAGTTGGGACGATAAGGTGATTCATGAGTATTTGTTTTACGATATCTATCGATACGACTGATAAAATAAAATTTTATGATATTGTCAACAATTTCATCAAGATCAAATCTAAAAAGAAGTGATGAATAGTCAATTAATTTTGAATATAAGTTTAAAGAAGAAGACCACAAGGATCAATATATCAAGTTGCGCTTCTTTTTAATTCATACATTTCTAACCTTCAAATTTCTTCTTGATTTTTTTTCATTACTTAAGTATTTTTTTTTAATCATAGAATGTTAAACTCTGTGATAATTTTAGAATATCTAATTCTCAATTACTAGTTTATACTTTTTGCGGACTTGTTAATTAATAGGGATTATTTCATTAGGATTAATAAAGTAAAATCTAACATCACTTATTAAATTAACTTTTTCTGTTTCAATTTGTTTGATACATTTAATATTTTTTAATTTAACATTATAATATTAAAAAAATCAATTTTTTTATGTCAAATCAATATACATCAATCGAATTGAAGCAAAGAAAATAATATATATTTTCAAGGTTAATTTTTATTATCAATAAAAAAAATCGCGTGGTGAAACAACAGAATGAGTAAGGGAGTAAACATTTTGAAGTACAAAATAATTTTGGAGTTGGGGAAAGTAAATAAGTAATGAGTATGACCACTGGGCCTACCTGTACCCATGGGGTTTCTACATCTATCTATTATATTATATCATGTCATTTTGAAGAATAATATATAAATATATTTTTTTAATTATGTCTTAGCTAATATTTATGATTTTTTTTAATTTTAAACATGTATAAATATATATTTAAATTTATATAAAATTAAATAAGTAGATATTTATATTTTATGTGATAATTCATGTTTTATGTAGCATTTTTTGTGTATTAAGTCACTTAAAATATGTGTATTTATTTATTTAATTTTATATAAATTTAAATATATATTTATATATATTTAAAATTAAAGAATGTGTCAGCTAAAATCAAGTTAAAAGATAGACTTGTATTATGTTTTATGGGACCCGCAGTGATGGATAAATGACTGTAGCATGGATAAAGACAAAGGGTTTTATTGTTGATTTATTTCCCCAACCTAAAGTAGGAACAAAAGTCACTATTTATGGTTCTTGGATTGTGTTGGATATGTAATTTAAAATTTTATTTTTTATTTAGAAATATAAAAATTTCATAAGTTATAAAAATTAAATTATAAAAATAATTAAAACAAATTTAATTTTTATATAGTCTTACAAAATGAGGAAATTATAATTAATAAATAAGATATATGAATAACTTAAGGTGTCAAATTGATAAATCGCATATTTTCATATTTTTTTTATAAAAATATGTTTGCACCCACAAATTTTTAAATATAAATAATTTTATAAATATTTACTAGTCAACAATTAGTACTAGTAACTATTTATTCTTTAATATGATCCTTTCACATGGCATGATCAACAATCTATTCGATCACCCCGCGTATGAGTCTTTTTTTATATAAAATTAAAAATTATGAATCTATTTTTATGAAATATAAATTTATGAGTCAAGTTTTACATTTTAGAAAAAAATTAATATCGCAATATGCATCCCAAAATCTTTTTTAAAAAAATAAATTAAGATTTAAAATTATAATCCTGAAATTACATATCCAAATACCTACTAATAACTATTTCAAAATTTATTTTTAAAAAAAATTCGGGATAAGACCAGAAAACTGGATAAGAAATTACAAAAAGGAATTAAACTCTCACTAATTAAATAAAAATTTAGATAACCAACTGAGCTACTAAATTTGTTCATGTTTACTTAGATGCATATAGAACTTAACAAAAAATATGATTATTGAGTATCTCACTGATATTTCTCTAACAAAAATATGCGTGTAATGCTACGTTAAGGCAAACATAAATTAAATGGCGATATTGATGAATATTATAAAATAATATTAATTATAAAAATGAACTTTTTTATATTACTCTTGTTGACTTTATTACGTAGTTGTGTTTTCTCCATTTAAATTGAGATTGAATCTATAACATGTCACTCTTAATAATATAACAAATTCTTAACTATGTATTTATGTCAATATCTAATTATTCCATTTTATTTTTATTTTTTCCTTTACCTTTTCCATGTCTCCCAACTTTTTTTTCCCCATGTCACTGTCCAAATGGAGATACAGTGTTATGTGAATCCTAGAATAGGATAATAAAATCAATTGAATTGAGCAGAAAATCTACGTTGGGAGGAAGGGAAAATCAACTTACTTTTCATCTCTTCAGTTTTTTGTGTCAAATATTAACTGGATAAAATTTTTGCTATATCATTATTTGTAGGGGCGAATCCGGGGGCAAGAAGGGGTTCAACAAATTTACACGGTGCATATAAGATAAATTTTTTATATTTATGTACGTTTATTATTTTTGAACACTCTAAATAAGAGAAAAAGTGTAGCCTAGTGGATATGTGTCTTTTCAAATGGATCACTGAGTTCAGGTTTGAATCTCACGGTTTGTATTTTATTTTTTGCTTCTATTATTTCTATTCATTTAATTTTGGGAACATCCACTAGCCTTGCCAAATTTATCGCTATTAATTAATTTTTTATAAAAAATTGTTGAAATAGTGGATTTAATCTCCCTCCCCCCCCAAAAAAAGAGTCCCAAACAATCGAACTCCTTGACTTGTAATCTTGGATTCGCTATTGATTATTTGAATATAATGGATTCAATATTTTAAGAAATGATGATATATAATTAATAATTTCAAATTGAACATGTAAAAATAGATATTTATTTTTGAAATAATGAATAAATAAAAATGAAGGCAGCAACATATAGCAGGAGTGGAGAGTGATGATAACCTAACAGGTACGTAGCTTCCCCATACTGTTGCACGTAAAAAGGGTAGAATGAATTTTGTGAAACAGAAAACGAGAAACCTTTGTCTCCTCCCATAAACCCTATTTATTTAGTTGGTGTGTGTATGTGTGTGTACATGACTACTACATGTGTTATGCTGCCTTTTGGTTTCTTCCACATTATCTTTTCCAAATGATTCACAACATCTCAACTGATAGAACATGCAAAGTACGTACGTAGGGGCACAACTCATAGATAATTTTGATGTATGTTCTATGCGATGACGATGAATTTAGGATTTCTAGAAAATGATGCATCACATAAAAGAAAGGAAAAAATGTCAAATCCCTTCATCTAATGTAGTTTATGAGTAGAGTGTTGGGTTCATCGTATAATATGTGAATGAATAATGATACATAGAATAAAGATTGGTGAACTAAAAATGTAAAAGTGCATGAATGCAACCTTTCGTATTTCTAGGCTACCTTTTCATATATCATGTATGAATCATTGTGCTCACCTATAGGCTATAAATATTTGAATCTTTTTCAGATATGAATATAAGTTTTTGAAATAAGTTCACGAGAAGAAGAAAAAAAAACTACATAGTAAGAAAAAGTTATTAGTTTGTCGTGAGTCATTTTATCCTGAAAGGATATATTTCATAACCTCGAATACTTGAGGGGAATAATTTCATTAAGGAAACTCTGTGAATTCAGAGGACTTGATTCTTCTTCCTTTTCATATTGTATATTTCATTATTTATATGAAATTTGTTTGAAGTTATAATTTTGTTAAAAAATAGATTTTGCACTAATAAACTTTAACACGGAGCCAAGGTACTGTAATGGGGTTGATGATTCGAACTCTCCCTTCGTTTAAAAATTGCATTGTATAATATTTCGATTTGAATCTCTTTAACTTGTTTATATTTTGAATTTTTTAGTTAATTAAAATCTTATTCCACCACTACTTATAGTATAAAGACTATTTACACTGATCGAGATTGAGGATGCACAAAATGAATTATTATACTATGACCCAACGTAAGATGGTAGGGCACAGTGAAAGATACAGCACGTGGAACTTGGTTTCTCAAGTCTCCATCGCTGTACATATATATATATATATATCAGATAACTAAACATCTCATCTCCAGAAAAACTTTCAATTTACTCTGTGCCCATCAGTGAATATACAGAAGCAATTATTGTGAACAATTAACCTTTTACATCTTATCTTTGAAGGTGTTTAAGCAGCATATATAAGGTTTCATTAAATCTTGAAAGTACTTTTTAATTTTGTGAGGCATGGTGTTCATATCAATTTGTATATACCTCAATTATTCTTCGATATTTACCACGTGTCTCTATCTACCAAAGCTTAGATAAATAAAAATAAACCGCCTATTCCTAATACTCTTTTTCCTTCGCTGAGAATTGAAACCTAAAAGACCGAAAACTCATGATTTAAACCTAAAAGACCTGAACTCATGATTGAATTTCCTTCATGTATTTTTTGTTTAATTATATATTTTGGATCGTTTTAATTAGTTAAATTAAATTTCCAAATCCGCTCAATATATTTATAAAAGGTATACATATTATATGCATATATTCAAGCCCTCTTTTTACGACTCAATTTACGATTCAAGTTTTAAATCATTCTAGCTAGTTTCAAACTATTTAAACTGCGTAGCTTCTAGGCTTGTACCATACCAATAATGATGAGGGTAAATTTTAAATATGATCAAATAACTATTATTTATTTTCATAAAAATTACTTTATTATCTTTCTAACACAAAAATAAATAATACAGAGGCGTATACAGAATTTCGAGAGTATGGATGTACTATTACGAAAAGGTGGATTTAATATATAAATTTTATCGGTTTGACCTTTTGATTCTTATCACTAAACCGTTAAACTTTTAAAAAAATATAGATCCAAAATTAATTCTTATCTATTTAAATAATAATTATGTATGACTATGTCGAACATATTGAGATCGGTTGAATTCATTGATTGTATATTAAATTTTCTAATTTCGCGTAAAAAGAGCACCCAATTATCATGATATTATATGATTGATTGACACATTTGTAATTAAATATTTTTTTAAAAAATATAACATTATTATAGAAAATCTAGGAAGAAGAGCATGAGTTCCCCTTCCGCCCGACTCTTTGGTCTTAAGAACGCTGATTTTAAAAATGAGTTATTGCCCTTCTCCGATCCTGACTGCCCAACCTGAGAGCGGGTGAATCAATTCAATTAGATGCCGCTTACCTAGATGCGGTGCTTGTCGATCGAATTGATCAGGTTATGTAGGAACAAGGTTCAAGTCTACCAGTCTGTTAGGATGTCTCGGCTGTCTTTTTTCTACCTTCTTGCTTCTTGCTTCCTATTCTCTCTCTTTGCAACTGGACTCTCTTTCGAGCTACTCCCGCTTTCTCAAAAAACTTTCTTTATTCTCATTGGAGAAAGACTCTCCCGCGACAAGATTAGCTTCTTACTATCGAGCGTGCCTTAGCCTTAGATACACCCCATTTTGAGGTACTAATTAAAAAGATCACAAATCCGGAAAATGCCGGAATCCTCATTAACCTATCATTTGTCACTAAAACTTTGTATAATTCTTCCAGATTATGGCTTTGGAAGTGCCACGTTATTATATATATATATATATATATATATATATATATATGTATATGTTTGTTGCTTCAAAAGAAAATAGTATTTGAGTAATTTATGAAAAACTGGTCAAAGGAAAATTAAACCTAGTGCCCTAGCTAGTAGTACTGGAGTACTACGTCCATATAGTGCGTGTTTTTCAAAACGGAAAAGGACCTAAAATCTTTTCCAATTATTAAAAATGGTACAAAAATATTTTTTATGTCCAGCTTTTTTTGTATCATTTTTAATAGTTTGAGAACATTTTAGGTCTTTTTTCGTAATTAAAATTCTATTAAATAAATTTTGATTTATAATTAATTTTAAATAATTAAATTATAACCAATACATGACCGCCATCTGTTTAAAAAAATTATTCAAATTATTTAATTAAAATTATGTTAAATAATTTGAATAATTTTTTAAATACGTGGCGGCCATCTATTGGTAATAATTTAATTATTTATAATTAATTATAAATCAAAATTTATTTAACATAATTTTAATTACGGTAAAAGTCCTAAAATGCCCTCGAATTATTGAAAATGGTACAAAAATGTCTCTCATGCCTTTTTTCGTTAAAGAAAAGGTCATTTTTGAACCTAAAAGTGAATGTCAAGGTATTTTAGGCCCTATAAATAAATAAGGGATATTTTTATACCATTCTCAATAGTTAGAGAGTATTTGAGCCCTTTCCCGTTTGTAAAATAAAAAATAAAAAAATCTTCCTTTAATTTGGCGTGGGGGACAGGGACGATAAAGGGAAATTAAATGAAAGAGCAAGTAGTATCTTAAATTTGTACTAGTATAAAACAATTCTCTGCAGGAGTACTTTGGTGTCATGTATCTTTTTATAAAATTAACTATAGTAAGTAGTTTTTTTTAATTTAAAAAAATAATAATAAAATCTGTATGATTTATAATGTTAGAACTTCCGGACAATAACTTGATAAATATATAATCTTATTAAATAGTAGTATTACAACTTTAGTGAAGTACTAAAGAAGTACAAAAAAATTAATTCGACTTATCACATGAATATATGTATAAATGTAACATAAATTACGGCAAAATGATTTGAATTCTTTTATTTTTAATTAGAGATTTTAGTTCAAATTTTTGAAAAAATAAAAAAAGTTTCTTATTAGAAGCATCGAACTCTAAAATAGTCCTGGTAATATGTAACTCAAAATTTAATGGAATTTCAATATATTTAATGACAAATTATAAGAAAAACACATAATTATATATGCTACTTTTGTGAATTTCAAGAAAGGAAGTTCGTAACATATGGACATGCAACTACGTGTTTAAGTAAATAACTGGTAATACATTATTATTGTAAATAATTTTTGCATTACTAAATTATTTTTCTATGTTTAGAAATAAATAAATAAATCTCAATGATCTTACCAGAGCTTTAGAATATATAAATACTTTTTTAATTCAGGAAATATTAACGTTATTTAGTGTTTATACATAGTAATATTTTTAAAAACATTTAATTTGATATTTTGAAAAGAGCTAGATATTCTTTTGGATGAGTTGATGGTGTAAAAGATTATTTGCATCGAAAAGATATATAGTTGCGCAGTTATATTGTTTGATATCACTATAATAAATAAATATTTTTATGATAATTATTTAGGATAATAATATAATTATCGCTTTATTATATTTAACAATATTTAAAAATATGAATATTTATAATCAACATTGTATACAATCATCACTAAATATTTTTGCGATTAAATTATTCCCTAGAAGAAAAATATATTATTTCTAAATGTCTCTTATGTTGTGTATGAGGATGGGATAAGTAAAATTATCCCATGAATTAAAATATCTCATGAAATTAATTATCCATCATATATATAAAAAATAATTTATTTTATTATTATAATATAAATAATGAAACAAATAACCTTGAAACTAACTAATATACATTTAATATATTATATATAAAATAAAATAATTTTATATTTTATCTCGAGATTATTGTCTCGTATCCTACGAGGTAGATAATTAGGAATCTTTTTGTGTTTATTAGTTATGACAGAAAAAGGGTTTACCACTTTTTGGGAAATATTTCTACTTTTGTGATGTTGAAGAAATGAATTCTAATTTTCTATGAGTCAAACATCTAATAAAGTGTGAGCCCTTATTAGTTAATTGTGCACTACGACTTGGACAAGTGCTTTGGGTTAAAAAAAAATTAAAAATACTCCCTAATTAGATTTTTTAGGATATGTGAAATTGTAAGTGGTGGCTGTATTTTTTTATTTTTTTAAGGACAGAAAGCATGTTAGTGGAATTTTTAAAATTAGAGGTCACGTGTATACAGTATTTCTTAACCAAATTTGTGAGGTGGTGATTGTGATTTACTAATTACTAGTAATAAACTACTTCTACGTATCTACGAAGTTGTGGTATGATAGGATGGTTGTGATCTCGAACTCAAGTTCTGCATATATAAAAAAAATTATGTTGAAAGTGTTGTCCCTAGAACAAATTCTGCAATGCATGATCCGAATATAATGAGACTTTTTAATAAGAATATCGAACCTCGGGTGGGTCTAAACCTAAACAAAAACATGAAATAAACTACTCCTAATCAGGAATATATCACTTCAAGTCTCATTACAGAATTATGGAGCAGCATCTAATTAACGAGGTCTCAAATTAGTAAACAAAGGGGTTACGAAGAACTAGAAATGGAGACGAACTACTTGTTGTCAAACTTATCAAAGAGAAGGACAAACAGTGCCATCCTTTTATAGTCATATTATCGATATTTGTTGGAAGTGGAAAACATCATATCACACATATTTAGAGGAAAGCAAACAAATGTGCAGATTTTTTGACAAACAAGAGCCACAAACAAACCAAAGATTTGCTAATCTAGGAAAAAAGGCACTCAAGAATATGAAATTTCTTCTCATATCTGACTTAATTAGTCAAGTACCTCATGAACGATATGCTACTCTTTTTGTTTGTTTTTTATGTACCAAAAAAGCAATTACCTAATAGAGAAAATATATAAGGAAAGTTTGGGATTTATTTGTTTTGCTTTGTAAATTGTACGCCTGAAGCTGTATCGATTTTGTGATATATCAGTATATTAAGTCGCTCTATATCTGTTCACTCTGATACAATGTAAATGATACACTATTACATGTAAATCAATACATTGTATAGCAAGTTTTTAAAAACGAATTATCGTTACGATTTGGTAATTAGTCAAACTATCGATCTGATCCGCAATTAGAGCTCAAAGCACCAGCCCAAATTCTACTGGAGCCCACTTGTCCACTATGGGCTCAATTTAGGCCACTAAACCATTGAAGCCCATTTGACTCATATTTTAAAGCCCAAATTAGACTGGCCCATGACATACAGTGGTACATACACAGTACGATCTTAAGTTCTATTCAGTGTCAACTGGAAATGAAGCAAGAAGAAACCTCCCTCTAATTTCGTAAGCAAACCCTTTAACATTCAATTTTTGAGTTTTTTCTTCTTCTTACATTTACTATAATGTCTGATAAGGATTCAATAAATGCAGTTATTTTGACTATTTTTTGATACCCACAGCAGAAATATACCATTTTCCCCAACCTAAACCTCTTCCTGATGAGCAAAGTTAAAATCTTTTTGGTCCTTTTTTTCCCATTTTTTTCAGTCAAAAATCCAATTTTGTGTGTTGAAATTTGATTAGCCAAGTATTGTTTTTCTTACAACAATAATGACAAATTCAGTGAAATTTCACAAGTGAAGTCGGGGCTCTGATGAGGAGGGTAAAGTGAGGTAGTTTTCAAAAGACGTAGGCTCAAGAATTGTTTTTTTAAAAAAAATTTAGTAGTATGAAGCTGTCATTGTTGTACACAGCAAAAACAGCCTATAGGTTATTGAGCTCCAAAGCAACATGGGGGTCTCAAGTTAGTGCAAGGAGTAAGGTAAAAAGTAGTAGGAGTGAACTCATAAGCACTAAAATGCCTAAAGTGAAGTTAACTGAGCAGCAAAATCAAATCTTGGAAGCCATTTCAAATGGGAATTCTGTTTTCATTACTGGGTCAGCAGGGACTGGAAAAACCTATTTGCTTCAGCATATCATCACTAAACTTAGGAAGATTCATGGGAAATCTCGGGTTTTCGTTACAGCTTCAACTGGGGTTGCTGCTTGTTCTCTCAATGGGCAGACCCTTCATTCTTTTGCTGGAATTGGACTTGGTGATGCGAGTTCTGTGGATTTGCTATCTAGGGTTACATTGGATAAGAGTGCGTATCGAAGATGGAATAAAGTTAGGGCTTTGGTTATTGATGAAATTAGTATGATTAGTGGTGAGGTTTTTGATAATCTTGAGTTCATTGCAAGGAGCATTAGAAGTGAAGAACTTGATTGTGAGGAGAAGATTTGGGGTGGGATACAATTAGTTGTGAGTGGAGACTTTTTTCAGCTTCCACCAGTTATTAATAAGAAGGGACAACTGAAGGAATTTGCTTTTGAAGCTGATTGTTGGAATGCTAGTTTTGACATGCAAATTGAACTTAAAACTATCTTTAGGCAATCAGATGCACAACTTATAAAACTGCTGCAGGGGATTAGGAAAGGGAAGTATGATTCTGAGGATTTGAAGTTATTGGATCAATGTTGCTCAAAGGTGGAGCCAGATTCTTCAGCTGTTCAGCTCTACCCCAGGATTGAGGATGTAAGCAGAGTGAACGCTGAACGACTCGACTGTTTAGATGAGGTACTGTTTCATTATCAAGCTCTTGACAGTGGTAAAGATCCTTGGAAGAAGCAGCTTAAGAATGGAATTGCACCTGAGTTGCTTAAGTTGTGTGTAGGATCTAGGGTGCTTTTGACTAAGAACATTGATGTTATTAGTGGACTTGTGAATGGTGCTACTGGTACAATCTTAGATTTTGCTGTTGTTCAAGATACTCATAAATTATATGACCGTGAGATTTCTGATATTTGTGGAAACGGTAACATGCTACCTGTTGTTAGATTTGATTCTGGCCAAGAACTGATGATTGGTTTAGAAAGATGGTATGTAATGGAGGGAGATGAAGCTGTTGCGATGCGAAAGCAAATTCCACTCATATTGGCTTGGGCTCTAAGCATTCACAAGTGTCAAGGGATGACTCTGAACAATCTCCACACAGACCTCTACCGTGTTTTTGGCTTTGGGATGGTATATGTTGCTCTTTCGCGTGTTAAAAGCTTGGATGGCCTTAATCTAGTCAATTTCAATCCGTCAAAGATCAAGGCAAACCCCAAGGTTTTGCAGTTCTATGAAAGATTGTCTGCTGAGAAAGATGAACAAAAGGAAGATGGTATAACTGATGAGATCTAAATTTGGAAGTCTGTGATGTAAACCTCAAGTAATGGTAGTAGATTTCGGGCAAATTCCTTGATGATCTTAAGCTAGATATGTGTGTGAGACATATATGGGACTTTAAAGTAGAAACAAATCCATTCTTTATTATAAATGAAAAAAGAGCGATCCGGAAAGACGTAACAAAGATACAATCTCTGGGCATTCAAACAGGGCATTGTGTTCGTCATTTCTTCCAGGTAGCAGATTTGTTGGCCAAGCACCAGCACCAGCACCTTAAATTTACAGAAAATCTGAGGATCTTCTGTCTCTCACTTAAAACTATATTAGATGCAATGTATGTTTTTAGATTGTCACTTGATTCCTAGGAACACATTATCACAACTATGTAAAGACAGGTTATTGTAAAAGAATGGATACGCCCTTTCTTTGCGAGACCTACTGAGGTGCACCTCCTACATGTATCAACATATTTCTGTATATCTCATTATTATCAATGGAGCTCTCATTCAGCTATAGGAAGGGATCTTGATCCATGACAACCCACTGTACTCTGGATTGAGACTTTAGTATAACCAACTGGATATTTCATATGAAAAAAATTAGTGGTCTTAACATGTTTCCTTGCCAAGCTCAGGTACCAGAAGCTGAATGCAGTTGTTTGATATGGCTCTTGCTACATCAAGTGTATTGCCTATGAACATAAAACATTGTATGATAACGGTAGAACATGGAGGATATTAGAATTGCAATTGAAGATAAGTGGACATGCAATTACCGCATAACCAAATAAAAACAAAGTTTATCATAATTAACTATTCTGAAATTTGAAGCAAAAGTGCATTCAAAAGTAATGACATTTAACCCCAAGTACAAGAAAAGACACAGAAATCACAGAGACTTGAAGCGAATAATCATTCATCAGACTTCCAGTACAAGCATAAAGGATAGCAATGGAAGCCATACTGTCACCCTCTCTCCAAAGCATCACCGCCCAAAAGAAAGTAAAAATGAAACAAAGATTGGAAAGCATGCACAATAAGAATTAATTAAAAATGTAGCTGCAACACAAGCACTTCTCATCAGAAGGTTGGGTGAGATGAATGACTCTTTGAATTCGAATTATCAAACTTCAAGATGGCCTCCAGTTTCTGAAAACATTCAAGTGCCCTTGCCTGCAAGTGACACAATCAGAGGCTGAGAAAGTGGTCATGAAGCTGAGACTCTGTACAAAAACTTGTTGAAGAAACCCAAGTTGACTACATTGGGCACTGATTGAAGTCGAAATATAGTTTTGTAATTCATTTAAAGATAATTTAATAGAAGGGGAGCTTGGCACAGTGATAAGTGGTGTACTGAAACCACGAGGTCATTGTTTCAAGCTGTGGAAACTTACTAAAATGCAAAGTAGTAAGATTGTGTATATATACCCAATATGGTCCAGCCCTTCCTTGGACCCATAAGTAACGAGAGCTTAACACATCAGACTATGCTTTTGTTCATATATAATTTAAGACAGTACACAATTCACCAGTACTGCCAATAAGGAAGGACATCTTGTAGCTTAGAGTATTGAAGGAGTCATAGCATCTACGATGGCATATCTCCATTAAAGTTGATGGGTTTCAATGGAAAATCAAGAAGATGTTTACGATGAAAGAAAGATCCGAGAATGAGCCCGAGCAAGTGTGCTTGGTACTACACATATTCCATGATCCAAGTTCAAGCCCCAAAAGAAGAAGATTGGATCCCATGAAGCTCCAAAGGTGAGGCCAAAGAAGCTGAATTTCTATTGCCACATAGGGGCCCAAAAGAGAGTCAAAGGAGCTGCCACATGGAGACTCAAAGGAGCCCACATAGAGACTGATGCACAAAGGCTCTTAAATTTCAAGCCCAAAAGGGTTGAAATCCCTGCCAACGTGGGGGCTGCTTTAGTGTCAAGTTTTGACACTTTTTCCTTTCCTTTTTGTTAGCCAATTTAGGAAGAAATTTGGTATTATTTTTACTTGCTTTCATAGTTAAAAGTTTCTTAGTATAAAGTTTTCTATTTATTATTTCCATAAAAGTAAGATTTAAATCTCATTCTATTTGGGATAGGTTTTCCCTATATATAGGGGTGGATTTTGTTGTTTGAGGAGGATTTGATGATTAATATTATTTGAGAGATTTCTCTTCTTTACACCTTTGTGTGTGGTGACTAAGGATTTGTCTTACGATCTTATAAGAATGATTCTTTAAAAGATTAGATTAATTCTTAACTTGATATTTTTGGTTCTTATTCGTAAATTAAAGAAGGTGATTAGTCTTATACTAATTGTTGTCTTTAATTTCTTCGAAATAGGATCTAGATCACTTTTGAACTAAGTTCTTGAATTGACTCTATTAGTATCATTATTAGTTTTAATCCGCTAATTTTGAATAATAAGATCAATTAGGGTTCTTAGCACTTTTCTTGAAATTTGGGGATTTTATTATCGAATTTCACATATCTTTCAATTTTTGTCTTTAATCTATATAATTTCACTTCCGCATTATTTTCTTGTTTATTCCAGTAACCCGATTCTTATCAAGGAGAGCTCTTAACCAGTACCTCCTTTCTCCTTTTTAATACTAGCTACACTTCGTCTAAAAGTATACAAGAAGAGTGGTAAACTCCTTATATTAATGAATGAATTCCATACTTCAGGAAAACACTCGAGCAATTTCTCATGCTTCAGGCAAACAATTTAGGAGCAATACCGAACTGAAGGGGATCGGGTGAAAGATTCGTACCTTCCAACGTCTTCTATGCAAAAGAATACGTTTGATTTCTTCCAACCTGATAATTATTAGCTGAAAAGTCGGTCTTCTTGATGGTTGCTCCTCCCAGCAATCCTCAATTAACCTGTTGAAATAATGGCTTTAAATACAATTGAAGGAAATTGAAAGAAGCATAGGGACTTACTCTCTTAGTCCATGAGCATACAGCTTTTGTGAAGCTTTAAAGGGAGGACGTTTATTTGCAACATATGCTTTGGCCACCTCAATTTCCTGCTTCGTGGAAAATGGTGGACAGCCTTCAATCATCTGTGAAACGGAAAGCATATTAAGGCGCGTGCATGTCTAATTTATCCGACCTTAAATATCAAGGGATTTACAAACATGCTGGAACAGTCAAAGTGTTCTTAGTGAATTAATAAGGTAGAGCAAGCATAAATTTGCAAGAAATAAGAATCGGGGACAGTAGATGGCAATACAATCTTTTTAGACACAACTAGCATCGACAGCAAAATATGAGGACCTCGGTTTTCCTTTTTCCTCCATGAGATGAGATCTAGAACACATACATACCAACCTGTTGGTGGCTATCAGTCAGATATCATTTTTTTTGCTTCCAGACAGGGCACAACTGGAGAACCTTTTTCAGTAGTTGATGCATGAGAGGAAAGTAATAAGAATTAGAAGAGCTTACCTCCTGCAATATCAAAGCGAATGAGAAAACATCCACCTTGGTATCATACTCATCATGCTTAAGAACTTCTGGAGCAACATATTTCCCTGTAAACCAAGAAGTCAATTCAACTTGTTATTCTCATAAACCAAAACACTCAATTTTATATCACACCAATTGCCTTGTTAAAACATGCATATAAAGACCCATAGTTCTACAATGATTAAATAGGAATGTTATCAACTAAAATTTGAGGCAATGCGTATTTTTTTCTAAAATAACTTTTTAATTCTCCTCTTCAAATTGTACTGCCAAATGTTCAAGAGATTAATTCTTTTGATGAACAGAAAAAAATTCAAGATACTCCTTCCATCCCAAATCCTATAATTTCATTCACTAGCACAACCATTTAAGTGTTTAAATGGAAACTTTGAGTATTTGCTGGCAAAAGATTCAAGGACCATAACGCTGAATTTTAGAGAGGAAAATAGAGGTGATAATGAGTTTCATTAAAATTAAAAGGAAAAGTAGAACCATGAGACTTTTTAAGCCTAAAGTCATTGTTTGTATACGTTTTGCACAAAGAAAAAAGGAACAAAACATAGGGGTAACAAAAAATGACAACAAAGTAGGCAGTGACAAATCATTAATGCGAATATATTTCTTTAACGGCATAAAACGCTGGGATATACTCACATGAATCCTCTTGACACGTCAATGGTCTATCTTCCTTGACAGTTTTGGTAAATTTCATCAGCTTACTAAGTCCAAAATCTGCAACTTTCAGATGTCCAGAATCATCCCGTAATATGTTTCTGTCATTTCACTCAGAAATTAAAAGCTTTCCATGCATTTGACAGGCTTACTTCAGCTACTAAAAAACAAACAAAGCACGTGACTGGGAAACAGACAGTAAGACTATAACATACTCAGGCTCCAGGTCTCGATGAATTATTGCTTCGGGTTTATGCTCATGCAAGTAGTTTATTCCTCTGCAAATGTATACAAATATGACTGTAAAAAGACACATAGATGCAACTATAAGAAAAACAAATTCAGATTCCTCTACATATTTATGTATACAACTTCTTTTGCAACTGATCATGAAGCTGTGCCACTACTTTGCTTTCTAATGAAGATTTATAATCATTATGGAGCCCAAAAGCCAGCACTGTACTGTTGAGATCACCAAAGTTGAATAACTTAAAACCCAATGGTGAAAAAACACAAATGCATGAAGAGATACAAAATGAAGTTAACAATTCCAAATTATACATAGAACTGGAGAAAATGTAGTTGGTGTTCCTGTATTAATGGCCATTTATCAACAGGCATCTTAGACAAATTCAAGCACCTGGTGAACAACATGCATGTAATACTAATAAGATTCTCCCGTGTAAATTCAGCACATCAGCCAGTAAACTGACCTTGCAATATCCAGTGCAAACTTCACAGCCATTATTGGCTTTAATGCACCTTTCCGTTTCAGGAATGCACGAAGATCTCCCTGCATACAGAACAGAATCAACGGGATACCTTGGATCGGCAGGGACTTCAAAGGCTTTCTCACTGACTTTAATGAATTTAGTTGACATCAATAATGGAGAATATTTCCTTCGATCAACAAAACAGAACCATGGCTTTAATAATGAAAAATATGTGTGATTCATTAAGTCGTTAACACCCTTGTATTTAGTACTTTGTTGATACTTAACCATCAATTATACTATTTTCATGCATGGTTGTTCTTGATTTTGATTTTGTGATAATGTCAAAGTACTTAAAAGTACAATAATTTCTTGATTTTGTGATATCATAGCAAGATTCTGGAGATAACTCAAGGAAGTGGTGAGTTGTTCTTTTAAATCACAAGTACCTCAGATAGATACTCTGTGATGATCATCATTGGGCTACTCTGTGTCACAGCACCAAGAAACTGGACTACATTTGGGTGGCGTATCTTCTGTAGTAAGGCAAGCTCATCCCTAAATGCCTTGCTGAAAAACCAGTTAGAAAACAAAGAAAAGAGCCTTTAGTAATTATTTAAGAACTGTCAAATGAGGAATGTTCTAACTCAAACACTATGACCAACCCACACTTTATCTTCGTCGGTGAACAATTCTTCACCAAGTTTCTTAACAGCAACCTCAGTTCCACGCCACAGAGCAACACAAAACGTACCCTACAACAATTTAACATCAAATATTTAAAGACATGAAATGAAAATATATTGCATTGAAATTTCATCTACTTTTATCCCAGATACATAGCAAAAATGACAATAAGTTAGGAATAACAGATAGGATTAAAGCAAATAGTTGCCCGAAATAAATACAATTATAACAGCAGATACTTCATTCAACCCCAAAATTCTTGATCTCCTTCCTGTAGCCTACCTCACAAATACATGGAGACATTTTCTTGAATCACAAACTTTTCCCTCTTCAAAAAGTCAAGGTAATATATTTTAATTTTCACTTTATGTCATCTTAATGTTGAATTAGCATCTTGCTTCTAGCTATCCCACGTCTTCAAAATTTCCAAACTATCATTTTAAACCTTCTCCTCTAAATGTCCCTGCTAGTCCAAATTAGGTCATTTATGCTGCGAAGGATGAATAACATATGGAGTGGGTAAATAATGAAATCTAAACAACAGTGTCTGTTGTATAATTGTGGCAAGTTGATCAGCTAAGATAACAAAAGGGGAAATAGAGCTAGGCAATAAACTTGAAAAACATGCCAGTATACTTGTTACCAAAGGCAAGCATCCCAATCTGAAAAATCAACAATAAATCAGCGGACATCTAATGCGATAACACAACAACAACTAACAAAAGGGTAAAGTGTGCAATGATCAGATAAGCATAACTAACAAGTCAAAGAGAAAAAGTTGTTACCTTTGTTATGTTGACGCTATTACTAAAATCAAGTTCTCTTGGATCAATTTCATACTCTGGAATTTCTCGCGCATTTTCTACATGCATGGGAGCCACCTAAAGTAGAAAGTAAAACAGAGAAGGTAAATGTGTACGCCATATTACCATAGTGCAATTAGATCTGACAATCTAGTTGTCGACACATACCGCAGATTTTGCTCCATGTACTTCCAAAAGCTTGACCACATCATTATTCTTGTAATATATTGCATCTGCAAGAGGCTATTTAATCATACTTTGTTACTACACTACACTATTGTGAGTAGCCAAAAATAGACCTCAAGATAACCACACCCTTGTTCCACATTATAGATATCAGTGTACAACTTGGAGACTAACTCAGTTCACAAAGCAACCACTATACTAATGATTAAACACTATTAAGACTTCATAAATCTTCTCCAGTAACAGACGTACTCCTTTGTCTAAATTTGTGAAACACTCCTCATTTGGAAACCAAAATATTAGAACATGTCTTTCCTATACAACTTTCAAGAGTTCGAATACAATAAGCTAAAAACAAATAATTAAACTCTGATGTGATATATCAAACCCATTTTTCATCAATTACTCAATATTTTCTTTTACTGGTATTGAGATAACATGTAAGTCATATTAACCTTGACGTTTGGCTTATTTTGCTTAGAAGCACTTCTTAAAAGCTTACCAAACGATCTCACTTAAAAGCTCACCAAACGAGTTCAGTCTATCCAAAAGAATATGTAACAAGGTTAGACAAGGCCATTGGACCAAATTCCTTGCTCCAAGACACCCTATCTATGCAAAAATAGGCATTATCCTAGTAAAATATAAGCAAAGAGGCTATAATTCCTCGCAGGAATTTCCAAATGACTAATGGTTTGAAGTGTTGGAAACTAGACTCGAAGAGCTTTAGTTTGATAGGGCATTCACAAGTCACAACAAAAATCTTTATATCTTGCGCTAGAGGAACGAAAAGCTGGTAAATCACTTATCGAATCAGGATTGAGGAAAGTGGGATGGAAGTATTCACAAAATATCATTAGCCAAAAAGTGCTTTTAAATACAACTAATAATTATACAAGTTAGTGAAAGCTAATTACAGAGTAATAATGAAGTATACCGTACTGCCCCAGCAATCCATGGCATCCACCTGTGCGCCATTTTTGAGCAGAAAATCAACAACATCAGCGTTACCCTGGCAAGCGGCAATATGCAACGCAGTCCGTCCATCGATATCCGTGTAGTTCACACCGGTACCGGAGTCTAAAAGTTCCTTCATACCTTCCAAATCACCATCGTTAGTCATATACATTAACCTCAAACCGGATTCAATACCTCCATCGACTTCATGGCCGGCGGTAACTGAGTCGTCGGAAACGCCATCTCTCTCCGGCGCCAGAGATGATTGTCTGCCCAGCGGAAACCTTGACTGTGACTTTGACTCCATATAGAAAAACTTCAATTGTTTTCGCAATTTTTGGTTCGAGTATTCGAAGAATTCGAGAACGTTCTAGAACAATCTAGCTGAAACGAATCAACGAAAAGAACGAGTAAGAAGCAAAGGTGGATACTAGGAGTTCGAATTTTCTAAAGGAAATGTATAAGAATAACCAAATGCTTTATTTAAAGTGCTAAAGTTGTACAAGGCCCTACATTCAATTTAAATACAGGTTATACGCTGTCTTTTTGAAAATAATATTTTGTGATTTGGGTTGGGTTGAAAATTGTCTTATAATCTAGAGTTTGATTATAATTTTTTTAAAAAAAATCTTTAAATATTTTTAAATTCTCCGAGTTAGATTTTAGGACTTTCATTCATAAAATTTTAATTTTTTTGAATTAAATGCATATCTAAACACAATATAAAAATTTAAATATCACAATATTAAAAATTCAAAATTTTAACTTCAAAATCTATAATTAAAAGGGAGTTTAAATTATCAAATGAGCGTTTTTACGTCTTTATATAACTAGAGTAATTTTTTTAAAAAAATAAAGAAAAATCTTTTCATAGATATTGAGTTGTTAGATTTAACTAAAATTATATTATAGTAATAGAAGAGATTTTAGATTTAACTCAAATTTTATGAACTCATATTTAGAGATGCAATTTTGTCATTTCTATTATTTTGACGCAAACTTAAAGAAATAAAATTGATTAATAATATATTTAAACCTATCTTCAAATATGAGAGATTATTTTTTCACTAAATTTGAATCATGTACTTTTATCTTCTTTTTAGAGTTAATACTGAAAATCTCTGCTAAATTATTCATAATTTTCCAGTTTAATGGTTAAATTATGAGTTGTATATTATTATTTTTAATTTATGTCATTTTTTATCTAAAAATTTTTTGTACTGACAAGTGACATAAAGAGCGATTTTACTTTCTTTATTAGAAAAAAAAAAACAATGCTACAAAAAAACTTATGATTATTTATTAGAAAGAAAAAAAATCAAACAATTAAATTGTGGAGGAAAAATGATGTTGTCTACTATGGGTGGGTGTGATAAGGTATGGTACGATATTGAAAAGCTCGGTTCGATAATTTCATTTTACGGTTTTTAAAAATACTATATCATTATCATACCAAATTAGAAGGGAGCCTTGGAGTAATTGGTAAAGTTGTTGCCATGTGACTAGGAAGTCACGGGTTCAAACCTTGAAAACAGCCTCTGGCAGAAATGCAAGGTAAGGCTGCGTACAATAGACCCTTGTGTCGGCCCCTTCCCCGGACCCTTAGTGCACCGGATTATCCTTTTTTTATCATACCAAATTAATTTGGTGTGGTTCGGTATTTTAAAGTTCGATTTTGATATTTTACGGTACGGTAAATCGATTATCATAGTTTGGTCAACTTCAAGTCTTCAACTTACATATATTCGTATAATAAACAGTTATGATTATGTTTTTTCAAGAAACATCTCAATTATATCATAGTAATACCTTATACATGTAAAAAATTATTCAAAATAAAGTACAAACAGTTGTCTTTGTTAAACAAACACCCAAAAAGAACATTTAAATAAAGATAGAGTAATCAAAATTTCAACATCTAAATAATTAGTTACTATTTTATATATTTGCTAGTATTATATAGTTATATATATATATATATATGAATTTTATGTAATTATATACTTTGGTATGGTATTCGGTATTTCAATTTTATTTTTATAAATACCAAATATCATACTGAATACCAAACTTTTTAAAAATGTATACTAAATATCATACTAAATACCATAAAATCCAAACTACGATATTAAAAATTTCAATTTCGATATGGTATTCAATATCTACCATACTATGTCCATTCGCTAAAAACTTTGGAAAAAGTCTTCAAAGAGCCTTTGCATAGTTTACGAATTCTGGCTACTATAATAAAGGAGGAATAAAAAGGTAATTTTAGAAAATAATAATGCACAAATTATTAAATTGACTAATTCACATTGACTAAATGAATAATTTTGTCAGGAATTAATCTTCACACCATTTAACACGTCAGATTGCTAAGCTATAGCACAATATTAAATATTTGTCAATATTTTTAGTTGGCTGCTTAGTTACATAAATCATCATTACCATCTGGACATTTTTTTTTCTATAAATCATCACTAACTAGTTCTTTCCTCATCGAATAGCTACGTTTGGATTCCTTTTTTTTTCTATAAATCATTCTTTGTTACAAACTTTTTATAGTATATTTTAAGTTAAAGTTATATTCATAGTCAATATAAATAATTTTTTTATTGTTGGATCAACTTTTGCATTTTATTTTTATTTTTAAGATTATGAATATTATATTTTAAGGAGGTTAAATATATATATATATCCTTTGGTTGATTAACACTGTATAATTCCTTATATTACCCATATTATATTAGAGTTTAAATTATATAATACTTTTATCACATTATCTTTAGTTATTATAGGAAGCAATTTTTTTAATTTTAAAATTAAAATTTTACTTTTTATAAAAATTTATATATAGACATTTTTAGGTGACCTCTTTGATACTAACAATTATCTTGTATCACTTAAATTCTTCATTTTTATCACTAACAATTATTTGTCATCCAAAAATGAAAAATTGTATTTCAAAACATCTTTACTATTCTAATTACTTGTTTATTATTATTCAGCTTTACTTGTGGAATTTTATTCAATATATTATTTTTATTAGTATTAACAAAGTTATTATTTTAGCAGCTCGATCCTGAGAATTATAAAATTTTTAGAAAGAATTTTTTTTGAAGTAAAAATAAAATATTATCATGAGTAGTAGCCTGTTTGGATTGACTTATTTTTAAGCAGCTTATAAGTTGAAAACTGCTTATAAATAATAATAAAAAATAAGTGCAGACCAACTTTTTTTTTGACTTATAAATTATTTTTAATTTATTTCATCTAAATAAATCCAATTATTTATTAAAACTTATTTTAAGAATAAAATAACTTTAAATTAGCTAATCAATCAAAAAAATAAAATAAAATCTGAACTCGGTAAACCAATCCAAACTGCCTCCAGTCCTGTAAGGAGAGCCGGAACTATCTAGGGCTTGGAAAGCACACTTTAGGAAGTCTCTCAGTCTTCTTTAACAAAACTCCCCAAAGCGCCATAAAAAGAGAATTCATGAAAATTCTTGTATTGTGATTCCGCACGCAATACCCAGCCAACCTCCATTCGCGATTGTTATGCCCGGTATGGAAACTGAGAACTCAAAAACCTCCCGAGCTGAAGAACTCAAGCAACTCGCAAATGAAGCATTCAAAGGTAAACCACAAAAACTTTTGACCTCTCCTTTTTTACACTGCGTGTTATGTAGATTCATGAATAATAATTCTGTTTCCGATTTCAATGTGTTTTCAGGGCACAAGTATTCACAAGCTATTGATCTGTACACGCAAGCGATTGAGTTGAACGGTGAGAATGCGGTGTACCATGCTAATCGTGCGTTTGCTCATACTAAATTGGAGGAATATGGTAGCGCAATACAGGATGGAACTAGAGCTATTGAAATTGACCCTAGATATTCAAAGGTAAGTTTTGAATTGTGAAAATATTGGAAAAGAATTGTGCTTTCTTTGTTTCTCTTTCTGTGTAATTAATTGCTGAGGTTGCAGGGTTATTATAGGCGAGGGGTTGCATATTTGGCAATGGGGAAGTTCAAAGACGCACTCAAGGATTTTCAACAGGTTAGTGTTGTTTTTTTTGGAACTTCTTCACTCATATCAGCTGCTAACTGCTTGTGTATTATCATTTTTTAAAGCTTTAAGTAAAGTACAAAGGAATATGTTGATAAAAAACATTGCTTATGTTACTAGCAAACACATTTAGAAGAGGAAATGATGGCATACCAGTGACATTGCATGTGTACTATTTTCTTTGTGACCTTAAAGGTTCCTTTTCAATTCTATATTCTAGCAAATTCCAGATGTACTAGATTAGTTATCTGGAAGTACTAACAACATTTGACATCAAATTCAAGTGCAATGACATGTTGATTGAAATTAACACAGAAGGAAAAAAAGAGTCACAGTTTGTCCTAAATTGCAATCAGTTTAAAGTCATTAACAGTAAGTTGGTGCAGGTTTGGCTTGTCCTTTTGTTGCATAGTTACGAGATACTTATTTATAAACAAGAAGGAAGTTGGTTGCAAAATGGAGAAGTATTGAGAAATGCTTGCTTCTGCTTCTCTAACTATTGGATCAGCAAGTCAGAATTATAAGGCAAAATTTTGGGAAGAGCATTAAGACAGACATATGATAATGAAATCATAGTGCAAAAAATATAATATGGTGAAGGTGAATACTAAAGTTGACATTTATATTTAACTCGGGGTGCAAATAACATAAAGGTGAATATACAATTTGTTTCATTGCATGTAAACTGATCATTGGGTTAATTCACAGTGTGTCACAGCACTGAATTTTTGGTCTTTAGCTTAGCCAGCACATCGAAAGATTAGACTCTATGATGCACTTGAAAACATGTCCAAATGATACTTGATATCTAAGCAATACACACTCATAACCAATTTTAGTGTTTCGACAATGGAAGAGATATCAAGTAATCTTTTTGGACTGTTGTTTTCCTTTGAGAAAGGGCATCAATCTATTATTTTGTCTCAACAGTGATTCTTGAAAGTTTTTTTTCTTTCTTTATGGGCCATTAAAGTGGACAAATATTTGGAGAACTTAAATATGGTCTTGTTTCCCAAGTTGTTTTCTTCGGTGTCTCCTCTGCATTATAGGCTCTGAATATGCTGTTTGCATGTCTCTTTTGAAGTCTGCTTTGTAGTTTTCTGCAGAAGATGTCCCCTATCTTCTCTAGTCAGAGTACACTGGAAGCTGGAATTGTTTACCAATCTGCTAATTTCTGTGTTTCTTTACTGTCTCACTCAGGTCAAGAAGTTATGTCCAAACGACCCAGATGCTACCAAAAAATTGAAGGAATGTGAGAAAGCTGTCATGAAGCTAAAATTTGAAGAAGCTATTTCTGTCCCAGAATCTCAGAGACGTTCCGTAGCTGATTCTATTGATTATCGCTCCGTAGGTAAGATAGCTCCAAGCTGATATTTCTTCCTTGTATTATGCTCACGGAAGGTACCTCGGCCACAGAGTAAATTTCTTTCCGGAGCATGACTTTACACGACGTTTTCTTGTTTCATCTATGGCTATAGTTGCTGGGTAAAGTTCTTACATTACATGTCACGGCATTTCAGAAGGTGCACGGGACATGGTTACTATATTGAAAAAATGCTTCTTTCCCTCTCCTTTCCTAATTTACTGCTGCTTGTTGCCATACACGTTTGATTCATTAATTGGGGGATGAGAATTGCTCAATATCCTCGAAATGTTGAATTTATTGCCATGAGATTTACTTATTAGGGGTTTGCACCTCTTTTGTGAAGTCTGATGCATCAGTAGTTTAGTTCTGCCATTTAGTTCGCACTTCTTAGTCTGTTAGGGTATTGGTTAGATACTCTCTGCTGAAAAGCTTGATATTGTGTGGAGACATAAATTTTGCCGAGGATAGATGGTAGAACATTTTGATTTTTCCATGGGGAACTTTTTTGTCTCTTCCCAACCTCTTTAAAATGCTCCATTTGAAGTAGCCATAACAAGATAAAGAATAAAGCCCTTTAATCTCTTATACATTATCGTTTGGTTGCCGAAGATGATATGTTGTTTGTTTACTCTGTGTGAGAATATAAAAACATTGCAAGATGTTGTTCACGAAGTACTTCCAAATACTTAGTTCTAAACTTCTAATTTAGCCATTGCTCACACTTCCTGTCCCTCTCAGGAAATGCTGAACCCTCCAACTCAAATTTTGGCAACTACTACAGTAGATTTTTAGTTAAATGACGACCTGAATTGAACATGGGCTTGTCCCTTTAGATTATTCAACAAGAAACCTTCATTTCAAATAACAAGACAAAATAAAAATCCCTAAGCTTAGTCAACTTTCAACCTTTCATGTTAGTCCATATAATTTTCCTTCTTATAAAAGTAAATGTGAATAGTAAAATTTACCTATTTCATCCTTATAGGGTCAGGCCCTGGCTCATCATATGTTTCCACCAAAGTATGTGCTGTATCAGCGGCAGCAACACTAATGGCAATACTGGTGGTAAATATGGGGACTAAGGCAGCCACAATGGTGGCAGCAGCAGCTTTGGCAGCCTTATTGATGGTCTTGATAACATTTCGGTGGGGACGTTGCAGTGACGGTTTCTTTACCAAGAATCGAACACTTGAATTAGGTTCGAGCCTTTCTAAGAAAAAAAGTTGAACTAGTAAATAGCCCAAGTTAGTGGTAGTTCCCAAAAATTACATCCGTCATAATCGGAATAGTTGAACAAGGACTAGTTGCAAACTGGACCAAATGCTCATATTTTAATTTACATTGCATTACGTTGCATTTTGATTGAAAATTGTCCTTGTTTAATTGATATGTTCTATGTATGAAATTACCAGGAGCACGGTATTCCAACTAAAAACCATTTTCCTTCCTCTACATTCAATGTTGTTAGTAGTTATTTGCTTCTTTTGGCCTTCTCTGAGGACCATGAGTATGGTGTGAACTCTTGCAAGAATCTTTCTCTTAATAGATCTCTTCTATCAATCACTGGTTTAAGTGTATTGCCTAGCACTCTTTTACTTTCTAACCATTTAAGTTTCTAATAAGTTAGTACTGTATCTTTACTCAGTGAAACTTACAAATTTTTGCCCCATTATTTTTGTGATACATTTCAATTCTTGGGTCACATCTGTTGTTGTATTTTATGTGGAAGCTTCTCTGTGTGAAGTAAGACAGCAATGTTTTGCTATGTGGGTCTCCTTTTGAACTTCAGGCGTAGGGTTCTTAGCTGCCCCTTGCTGAAGACATTCATCCCTTGCCTTATGCTTTTAGGGGCTGTTTGGTTTAGGGACAAATTATGTAGGGGTTAGTAATGTAGGGATTAGTAACGAAGAGATTAGTAATGCAGGAGTTATTTCTTGTTGAATGTTTAGTTTGATATTTTGCCAATTAGTGTACAATGTATAGCATAAAATAAGTTTTTACTTTTTAAAACAAAAAAAAAGAGTTCGCTTGCTATTATGATGTCATTTTAATGTTTAGTTCGTTTGCTATTATGATGTCATTTTAATGTTTAGTCCATGGATTACTAATCCCCATATTCTTATTCCACATCATATCCTGTATAAAATAATACATAGATTCCCGCATAACTTGTGCAAATATTTTTTATGAGAAAAAAACAAAAGTTGCAAAAAAGTTTTGCTGAAAACAAAAGTAGCAACCATTGTATAAATTAATGCTGGATTTTATGCAAAGATTTAATCTCCTTAATCCTGCTATGTTATATGATTGGCATTGATTAGGGATTTAATTAGGAGCTTATTCTCAGTTAACTTTGTCAAAAAAAATAATTAGGAGCTTATTCTGTAATTATACACTTACCAAAATCTATTACGTTGTAATTGCTATAAATTCCCAATCGAACTATCCGTTGCTGTTTTAGCTTTATGTATGCTGTAATCGCCAGTTTGCTGGTCCAATTTTGCCTTTCTTGCCTGTTAATGTAAAGACTCTTTTAGGAGGATTGGGCATGTGGATGTGTGCATGTTCTGATGTTTCGTCATTCTGATTCTTCCTTGCTTTTATGGGTCAGCTCTGTTTTACATATGATACTGAGAAATCTTAGAGGTTGTGTGACACTATTTTTACCCCACAATTTGTGTCTCTACATAGCAAGACCACCTCTTGGTGTCGAGTCTGTGCTGGGGACCTCGCAATTTGTCAGTGGTTTAAGCTTTATTAATGCCGTCTCTATGTCATCTAATCCAGTTAATGAGAAATCTGCTGCCTTTGTTTCACCTGAATTTACATTTCAAGTTTGGTTCTTTAAATTGTAGAAGTAGAGCCTCAATATGCTGGTGCAAGAATAGAGGGGGATGTTGTAACGTTAGATTTTGTGAAGAAGATGCTGGATGACTTCAAAAACCAGAAGAATTTACATAAGAGGTATGTTTCATTTACATGGTCGTAATCTTCTAATTATTTTTGAAACGCTTCTTATCTTTCAATATTTGCTCATTTTTGATAGGTATGCCTACCAAATAGTACTGCAAACAAGAGAAATGTTGCGAGCATTGCCCTCCCTTGTTGACATTGTTGTTCCTGAAGGGAAACACTTCACTGTGTGTGGTGATGTACATGGTCAGGTACTGAATATCCTGATGACAGATGCCTTTTTATAGCTTATAGTTGTTATCTTTATCATTTGCTTGTCCTTTTTGTTCTCTTCCAGTTTCATCCCCCCCCCCACCCCACCACCACACAAATTTTGTATGTCAGCATATGATATTGACCAAGGCACGTGCATTTATAGAAAGCCCAAGAACTTTCTGGTGCTTGCTAGTGGTGCTCCTACATGCAAGAATGGTTAAAACATAAATTTCTTGTTTCTTTCAAAATTTGCTGCTTGGTTCACCGATCTATTTGGAGAAACATAAGGGTGGATTCCTTTTGTGATGTGAGTGGCTCCAAAAAGCAATTTGAAGGTGCTGGAACCTACTAAAGACCGTGGGCATTTTCCCGTTGTCATCTTTGTCCTTTTTGTCCCCTCCCTAATTGAAGAATAGAGCTCCTCCTGAGCTGAAATACTACTACTATGCCATTTAGTTCATAAGGCCTATCTTCCATATCTGAACCGCAGTCCCTTCCTCTTATACTTCTCATCCCACTTGCGAAACATCCCCAGTCCCCTTCCTCACTGAAATCTGAGTGTGGATTTTCCTGATGACACACTCAGTGGGCCTACGCTCAACTATTTCTCCCGACTTGAGGAAGCATCTTACCTTCCCTTTGGCCACACTGGGACCTTCATACTTGGTTTCCACTTCTCTTTCCACTCAAGAGGAATGGTATAAAATAAAAAGCTCTTGAACTTTATTGTGGTAGAAGTTGTGAAGGAGCCTGTATTAAGTCTCCACTCAGTATCATTGTCACGACCCCAAAAATCGAGGTCATGATAGCACACATCCCAAATCTCATCCCGATGTGTAAGCCTAAAAATAAAATCATACAAGACTCCCAAAGGGAAGTCAGACCACTATTAAACACAATAAACGAACAACAATGAAATTATCCCAAAACCTGGTGTCATAAGTATAAAGAGCATCTAATACAAGGTTCGAGTCTGAAGATACAACATAAGTCTGAATAATACAAAAGATGGAGAAATATAAATAGACTAACGACGATTCAAATCCCGGAACCTCACCACTAATTTGAGAATACACAATCCGCTAGAATATCAGCTGCCACGTGAGGTACCCTGACTAGTATCTGCATAAAAAAGCGACACAGAAGTAGGGGTGAGTACAATCCACATGTACTCAGTAGGTTTTAGCAGACTGAGTATAAGAAATTAATCAAACCTATGAAATAAACTAAGGAATGCTTCCACCTGCATACAAAAAAGTCCCACTTCGGCATCGATGCCGCCAGTTTATATATATAATGGCGCGAGTAAAGTAAACTCATAATATCAACTCATTATCACAATTAACCAGATAAGTCAAATAGTACAGATATCGATGCAATGCAATTCGATGATGCAATGATGTGGTGGTACGGTGGAATCAAGACTGTCGCACAGTCTGTCGTATACACCTGTTGAGTTGTGCTACCAAGTAGGATCCATGGGGGTCTCGTAGACCATATACCTCAATCAAAATTTCTCGTTATTCTTGCCACCTCCTCGTGGTCAAGGGATCACAATGCATCCACTACCCTTTCGTAAAACTGCCTCGGTCAGGGACTCAAGATACAAAGCCTTAAATGTGTTTTATTTTCTTTCTCAAAAAGAATATTCATATTTCTCAACTTTCCATGTTTCATGATATGATGAATGGGGATGAATGCATCTAAACACATATGGCATGGAAGCAATATTCAACTCAACATGTAGTACGAGGTTCAATGTTCTCAAAACTTAACCTACACATGATACTCACCCTCAATAAATAGCAATGGGAAGGAAATATTTCAATTTAAGTGTTCACCCCTTTCTCGACAATATTTTAATACTTAGGCATGCTCAAAACCCCTAACTCAACCCCTCAGGGGGGCATCACAAGTCAAATAATATCCTCAAGCCTCTCTCACAGGCAAATCATGAATCACATGCTCTCAAAGCAAATAAGATAACAAATAAGGCCCCCACACGGGCTATGTAATACAAATAAGCCCCCGCACGACAACACATTAATAAATAAGCCCCCCACACGGACATCACAATATATATAACATTCTCAACTCATACTATAACCCCATCTTAAAGTCTATAACATATGAATGACTAATTACCCCCACACGAGCATCACAATATATATAACATTCTCAACTCATACTATAACCCCATCCCAAAGTCTATTACATATGAATGACTAATTACCCTATCTCAGTCTCAAAGAAGGATAGCCAAACCTACCTCAATTGCCGAAACCGCACTTGAACACCTCCACCTGACAAGCAACTGTCGAATTCAACGTCCGGAATGACAACCCACTATCAACAATGAAATATACACATCACAAGGAGTCCAATGACACCCATATTGATAGGTTTCGGAACCGAGGGTAAAATGATTCAAAAATTAATTATTTTCGAAAAAGGTCAATTCTAGAATTTTATTTGAAAATTATGTTCTACACATCGAGGAGAGTTCGTGGTTGAAAAACCCATTAAAATCGAGCAAGAATCGAGGTTCAAATATGAAAATACAATTTTCTGACTTGGAAGAAAACCTAATAACCCACTTTTGAAATCTTGATTTAAAGATGTTTTGAAAGATAATAATTACAGAAATTGGTAAATGATAATCTCACCACGACGTTTCTTGTGGAAAAACTGACAATTTAGACCCAAGAATCATTAAAAACGGGGCTAAGATGACCAAGAAACAATCCTTCAAAATCCATTAAAATTTCAACTCGAAAATGATAAAGGCAGCGGCTAGATTAACAAATTTACCTCACACGAAGCTCTTAATCAAGTTTCTGAGCTCACCACTGGATTCCCCATGCAATTTCCTTGAACTTAGACCGTTGAATCACCAAAATTGGGTTTATATAGATCAAGAAATAAATTCTCAAAGTTCCTCAAAAATTCACTCCGAAAATGGACATTGAAGCATCTAGAATCAAGATTTTACCTCAATCAAAACCCTCCCCTCAAGATTCCGAGCTGACCAACGGATTCCTCGTGAAAATTTCTTGAAGATAGACTCTTGAATCACTAGATTTGGAATTGAAAAGCTCAAGAAATGAGGGTTCAAAGTTGAGAGAAAAATCTGCACTTTTACACCAGATTTTTCTAGTTTTTGCATTATTTAAAGTCTCCGAATGGACCCTCAAAATTCGTTCGGAATTTGATAAAAATAAATCAGATATGCTACCCCACTAAATTCAACGTTCCAGACTTAATGGCGCATTCAAAATTATCATACGAGGTCATTTTATTAAAAAGTGGATCCCACATTCAAGTGCCATTTTAAGCCAAATTCCACAATGGGCCTTGAGATTAGATCGAAAACTTCGGGAAGCAAACGAAGGGTCGGTCTATGCCAAACTCGACATTTCGAAATTAACTGTGCTGTCAGAATTTTCATTCGAGCGTGTTTTTCAAGAATGTTGACCAAAGTTAACCATATGCTAACTTTCAAAGTCAAGCGCCAAATGGCCCCAAATTCGTATCGATTGCCTCGATAGTCACGCCTACAATGCTACTAGCCTAATTTGGCCATTTCGGAGCTGATGGAACCATCATAATTCGAATTTGAGGTTTCCTTGACCTAGAACTCGAAAACTCGCAACTAAACCAATTTAAGCCTTCAAAATACCAAAATGGGCTCGGAACCTCTAAAATTTCAGCCAACACTTCTTCTAGACCAAAAATCATCCCCCGAATCCAACGGAGTCTTTGGAATTCCATTCCGAGTATCGGAACTTTGAAAGTTGACCAAAGTCAAATCTTGGCTTAAAATTCTTCAAATTCCCAACTCAAGACCTAAAATCTTCATTACAACTCCAAAACTAATTCCGTAAACTCTCCTAGACCAATTTCCACATTCCGGAGCTGCTGGAATCGACGGAATTCCGTTCAAGACCCGTAGCTCCGGTTGGTACCGAAATTCACTTTTTCACCTTTTAACTCTATAAAACTCAAGAATTTGTACAATTTACAAACCATTAAGATTTTGACACTTTCAACTACACAAACTGATCAAATAATACTCGGGGGCACTAATGGTAGGGGTAAAATGGTAATTTCACACAAATTTAAAAAATGACCCTCAAGGTCATTACAATCATGAACCTCCTATCCAGCTTCAATCTTGTGTGTTCTTCAACTTTGATTAACACTGGCCTGTCTCAAAAAATCCTCAGAAGCTCTGGCTCTGAACTGAACTGGCAAGCCAACTAATCTAATCCAGGCTATATCCAACACCAACCCTGACTGTCTCCCCGACCAGTGAGTTACTCCATCCTTTTGAAACACCATCTTTGCTTGGTCTGATGACCCGCATCCCCTTTTGAGAGGAATTTAAGAAACCCATCTACCTTGAACTGTTGACAACCATGTGGGTTGACCCACTTCCAGGCCAATTCAACCTTCGGTTATTTTTGGCTCTTCCCCAATCTTTGTACCAAAAACCTCTACATAAAGTGTATCTTTTCCTCATGATTCACCCTCAACGGCTCAACCTCCATCTCTTGTTTTCCCTTGCTTCCTTTACTTACATTTATCGGAGTTGCCAGCGGTTGTTAATATGATCAACTTGAGCAGAGGCTTGGGAACCCCTTACACAGGCACCCAAGTTGGTCTCGTGAATGAAATTCTGTCTTGCTTCTGTGACTGTCAAGATAACTGGAATACTCTTGACCGAGGAAAGTGAAACAATGGTAAGATTAGGTAAAGCAGTTGGTTTTTCTGATTCAATTAAGGAGCAGATCCTAAATGTTTGACTTTAGATATGTGCTGCGAGATCTATCATTTAGTCCTTTATTCTCTCTTTCCTGTTGTTTGTATATAGTGATAATACAATTTGCTGGGTATTCTATTTCTGTGCTTGGGAATGACTTACTTCTTTTTGCCAGCAATAAGTCTCTACGTGGCTGAACTTTCTTCATCTTCTATTGTTGCTACAGTTTTATGATCTCCTAAATATTTTCGAGCTCAACGGGCTTCCATCAGAAGACAACCCATATTTGTTCAATGGTGATTTTGTTGATAGAGGGTCTTTCTCTCTAGAGGTCATATTGACATTATTTGCCTTCAAGTGCATGTGTCCATCAGGTAGATCACTTGCTCTCATTCATCTTCAATATTGTAAGCTTGTGTTCTTTTATAGTATTACTCTATTTAGTATTGAGTGGGTGGAATTTGAAGGTTTTCTGGATGCAAGTTTTCCAGTCCCCTTTTTTTTTTACCTTAATGATCTGTTTGAGTCAGTTTTTCATTTGCCTTTACTCATTTTCTATTTCTATCTCTTCTTTTGTTTGTACATCTATTAGACCTAACAAGTAAGTGAATGTCCATTTTGGGTTCCTTTTAGATGTAAGCTGTTTGAGTCATTTTTCACTTTACTCATTTTCTATTTCCATCTCTTTTTTATTGGTACATCAATTAGACCTAACAAGTAAGTAATGCCCCTTTTGGGTCCCTTTTAGATGTAAGCTGCTCGAGTCATTTTTCATTTTCCTTTAATCATTTTCTATTTCTCGTCATTCTTATTTGTACATCATTTAAACCTAATAAGTACGTGAATGTCCCTTTTGGGTCTCTTTTAGATCTAAGTGGTGCGTTAATGCTTTTACTTGAGATTCTGATATTGCAATACATCAAGCTCTAATCAAAGCTAAGATTTTGATTTCAAAGATTTGATTTTTGTCACCATTTCTATTCTAGCACGACCTAAAAACTAACCTTTTTTTTCTTCCAATTATTCAGTAGGTGTGAAAATGTTGTTCAGATGGGCCAATTGTATCTTGCTAACAACTTCAATTTTTCAGCTATACACCTTGCGAGAGGAAATCATGAAAGCAAGAGCATGAACAAAATATATGGGTTTGAGGGCGAGGTCAGATCCAAGTTAAGCGAAATATTTGTGGAACTCTTTGCAGAAGTGTTCTGTTGCTTACCTTTGGCCCATGTCATAAATGAGAAAGTCTTTGTAGTACATGGAGGTCTTTTCAGCGTTGATGGCGTGAAGCTCTCTGATATTAGAGCAATAGATCGGTTTTGTGAGCCCCCGGAGGAGGGTAAGTTCTGATGCCAGTAGAGAAGTATAAATGTATAATGTCCTTTCAATATGCTATTGTTTAGCACATTTACTAATTACTCTGTTCTAAGCTCCTGAATGCTCCATTAATCATCTGATAAACTTTTCAGAAAAAGTTCGGAAAAACTATTCATGCTACTAAGTTTGTATATCAAAACTACTCGTTCTCATTTGCTTGGTAATTATCATCATTTGACAAATTGTTCCTGCAAGCCACTTTCTTGGTACATGCTAATAAATACTTTGAGTCCAGACACGACTATCATTTTGAAGTAAAGGCAACTATTCTGGTCTTTATCGATGCTTTGTCAGCCAAACAAAATATAGCTTTTTCTGCAGTTCTTCATCTGTATTAGTTAATATTAATTTATTGACTTGCATCTTTGATAAGATATCATCACTTTGCTGACTACAGATCTTGCTTATTTTCTTACCTTGGTCATACGCAGTACACATGACCAAGTTTTTTAGGTTATAATTGGGGCTTCGTTTGATCTCTTTCAGGGTTAATGTGTGAATTGTTGTGGAGTGATCCACAGCCTCAGCCTGGTAGAGGTCCTAGTAAACGAGGTGTTGGTCTTTCTTTTGGGGGAGACATAACTAAAAGATTCTTGCAGGAAAATAATCTAGGTACGAATCTTTTCCTTTCTACCCTATTATGTTGTTTGACCACACTGTCTAAATCTATTCACTTGATGGTTTTTAGCCCATATATTTGATGTTAACATGTGTGGGTGCTTGCAGATTTAGTGGTCCGATCTCATGAAGTGAAGGATGAAGGTTATGAGATTGAGCATGATGGCAAACTCATAACGGTGTTTTCCGCTCCAAATTATTGTGACCAGGTAATTTGTCTCTATGTATTCCCCTCTCAAGAATCTGTTTGAGCTCATGCTACTTTAGTTCAATTAAAATCACAATTTGCAAGTAAAAACCTCGTTCGGCTCAAAAGCTTCCTTTACGTTGAAATGTAACACTTCATCCAAATCTCTGCGGAGTTTCCGGTGTGTATAGATCTTGTATATCTGTGATTTGTCGGCAGTGTTGTTAAAGACGTGCTTAAGCGAGACTCAATACGTGTTGAGCAATTCGCCTCGCTTAATGTGCGCTTTAGTGTCGTCATCAAGGTTCTAAGGCATTCCTTGCCAATGAGCATCTTATGAAGAGGCGACACTAAACAATTGTCATTTCATTTTATTGTAAAAAAATATTTTTTTGTTCATATATTTGTCATTCTTGCTTATAATTATTAGTCTTGGACTAAATATATATATATTTGTATTTTTTTCTCCCTTTGTGCCTTTTTTCATTGAAGTTCACGCTTTATTTGCGCTTTATGCTTGAAGTCCCTTAGAGCTTTTTTGCGCTTTTTGCTTTTAATAACACTGTATGTTGGGCAAGTTTAGCATTGAAGTTGTGCCTGAGGAAAACCCAAAGTGAGAGTGTCTTGGTAGTTGAATCAGCTGGTAGTTCATTGCTTCATATAGGATAATTAAATGATGGGAAATGATGACTTTCTGCTTCAAGGTAGATTTGGAATTTGTTAGATGTTGACTTTGTCAACAACTTCGATAGATGCCGTTGTGAACGTATTTGGTAGATGGCATGGTGTCCAGTTCCTTGAATCTTTGTTGGTACAACGAAGCATTGCAAGTTTTGTACTAAGCGTCTAATATATTTTTAAGTACATAAATTGATTGCAATATGTACAGATAGTCATAATATCTGCTACTTATCTGTGACAATTTGCGTGGTTATTAAATCTGACAGGACAATTTTATTAGTGGCTACTATTCTGTGAAAAATTACGTGGTTATTAAATCTGACAGGACAATTTATAATAACTAGAGCTGTGTTATCTATACATTTGTATTCCAATAGTAGAGCAAGGATCTTGTTAATTTCTTTGTATAACTAATACGCATAGTGTCGGCTCCTGTATGAAGTTTCTTTGATGTGGATGGAAATGATTTATTCAATATTCTCATATGCAACGACTTTGCATGTTGCAGATGGGTAACAAGGGTGCTTTTATACGGTTTGAGGCTCCCGATATGAAGCCAAAAATTGTGACATTTTCAGCAGTGGTTAGTGGCTGTTATCTTGAAATGTCCCTTTTTAATTTTTGATATCAACACTTTCAGCAATGCATAGAAATTCCTCATGTCTCTTATCTCCTTCATGGGTTGCC
Organism: Solanum dulcamara; assembly: GCF_947179165.1. Taxonomy (NCBI): domain Eukaryota; kingdom Viridiplantae; phylum Streptophyta; class Magnoliopsida; order Solanales; family Solanaceae; genus Solanum; species Solanum dulcamara. The sequence continues at coordinate 4,650,952 of NC_077242.1, forward strand.
TCATGAGTTGATTTTATCATGTTATCATCATGAAGTTAAGACTGGATTAACTCTTTTCATCTTCACTGCTTTGCCTTGTATGCAGCCACATCCTGATGTCAAGCCAATGGCATATGCCAACAACTTCCTTCGGATGTTCTCTTAAACTCTAAAACCAAACTTTCAGTATCACAATTGATTCAACCTTTTGTGAATGCAACCTTTTGTCTCACTGACCAACAATACACAACAGGAGGCAGAAGAGGTAGTACTTAAAGCCAATTAGCTGCAGTTGCATTATTTGGACAACTTCCTGACTTGCCTGCAGCTTGTGAGGATCCTCACCTCGTTTGTTTTGATTAAGGTGTAAACACTTCTCTACAATAACAATGTCGTGTGGTGGATTGCCCCCTGTATTATTTATGTTCCTCTTTGTAAGATTGTCACACTTCTCATTTCTCTTAGAATGTCCAAATTGGGAAGCTTTGATTAGTCGAATTTTGGTTTTATATTTTCTTTTCTATTTTCTTAGTTAAAATAGGCTATAATTTTTTCTGCCAATCAACTTAGCGTCACTGTTACGATGTCTATTTTACAATTGGATTGTCATTTGTCTCTGTGCCTGTGGTCAGATTACTGGTTATTAATAATTCATAACAGCTTGTAATGAGTGGATGCGAATTCTATCAATTTGTAAAGTCTCAGGTATTTAATCTTTGCTGAAGCAAGTGTCGATCCATAAACGTAAAAGTCCCTTGGTTCAATTTAGGTTTCTTCTATGTGGACATAAGTGCATGTTTATTCTGGCGCTCTTTTGTCGGTAAGCATATCTGTTATGGTATTGTTGTTGTGCCGCTCCGGTAGTGTTTGTGAATTTGTAGTTTTGAGGGGTGGGTGGGGGACTGAGAAAAGGTTCAAGGCTTTGAGCTGGTAAAATAGCAATTAATAAGTTGGAACAATTGAGCTGTTGTGAATAATGAATCAATCCCTTAGGCCTTAATTAATTGGGACTTCCTCTCAGTGATCTTAACTAACAAAAAAGAATGTCAATAGAAGTTTGATACAACAACAACGTTAATATACTAAATCAAACACTGTAGAAGAAATAATCTTGAGACAAATGGTGAAATCACCTCTATTTAATGCAAATTATTACTTTCTTTCTGGATCTATGAAAATTGTTATGATGGGTGAGACATACCATGTCATAATTGTGAGTAGGGGTGTTTGCGGGTTGGTTTGAATCGGTTGTTGATAAAATCAAAATCAAATCAATTTAATTAATTTTAAAATTATTAAAATCAAATCAAATCAATTAAAATATACATTCATAGGTTTGGTTGTTATCGGTTTCGGTTTGATTTAGTTCGGTTATTTGGTTATTAATCATACACAAAAAGAAAAGACAATAATTCATTCAAAAAAATTGTCTTTGTGCCATTTTGAATCTAATAATTTTTATATTTAAACTTTAATTATGTTTAACGTCCTGCTTAAATTGTTAGTTAATCCAATGTACTAAACAACATAAATTTACTGAATAATGCATAAGCTAATGATATGGTTGTACAATTAAAGGACATATCATACCTTGTTATTTTAAATTAGTGTGCTGCATTTTTTACATAAAAAAATGTTCATAAAAAATAATATATTATGTATATATAATTATAAAAATATATGTATATAATTTATCGGTTTGATTCAGTTATTTCTTTGGTTGTTTTGAACAAAACTAAAACCAAACCAAATATTATCAATTTTAAAAAATGTAAAACCAAATCAAACCAAATCAATAAAAAAATGATTTATTTGATTGGTTTGATTTGGTTTTTCGATTTGGATCATTTTTTACCCTAACCGTGAACACCCCTAATTGTGAGGGAGTTTTTTAATAGATAAAAATATATTTGTGGCCCATACCTTTATAACTTTCCTTTTTCTCTCCTCACACCTCCACCTCCATTTTTCATTTATTGTTTGTTTGGTTTGACTTATTTTAAGCAGCTTTTATGCTGAAAATAATTTATAAGGTAAAAAAAAATAAGTTGGGGTAGCCCAACTTATTTTTTTGCTTATAAGCTGAAAGCATTAGATAAGTTGAGTCAAATAGACTTAATTATTTTTTGGGCTTATTTTAAGCATAAAATGGTTTTAAATTGACCAGTCAAACACTCAAAGAAACTAAAAACAACTTATAAGCAACTTATAAACCAATCCAAACGGACTCTTAATCCTACACAGAGTACATTATTTTTTAAAATTTATTTAAATATACTTTATTGCACAATATAACACAGCAAGATCAAGGCACACTGCGCAAAAGTAATGTCTGAAAATTGGTATTCCCTTCTTATTTTTCTCACTTTAACATTCCTTCTCCAATTCTACTCTTATGTTACTTCATGTTTTTAAATCAAAAATTAAATAAATTAATGTTAATTCAAATTGCTATGTATTTAAAAAAAGTTAAATTAAAACATCTGTTCTTAACATTATAAAAATTCAATTATACTATTTTTAGGATAAACATTAACAATCATTTAAAATTCTTTGTCAATTAACAAACTTAAAATATAATTGATCATTTTCTCCATTTTATTGTAACAATTAATTCTTCTTAAAAGTATAAAAAGGATCTGTAAAGTTGTAAAAAATTTTCTTAAGAAGTAAATTATTAAAACGCCTACATATATACATACCCTCTCCGTCATGAATTTATATAATTTTTTTTTTGTTCTCGAAACTCAAGCTATAAAATATCTTTTTCATAAATAAATTCTCTCACTAAATTATAATTTTTCTCATGTTAATACAGTTATAAATATATATATATATATATTTATAGCTTGAATTTAAAAAAATAAAAAAATATCATATAAATTGACGGAGAGTGTAAATGCTTGTGGATTTTGGGTTTTATGAAAATAGTGTCAAAACTTGTGTAATTATTCTTCAGGCATGGCTTCGAAGCTCGTTCTGAACCGACTGAGATCTCTCTGTAGAGTCTCTCAACTCAGCGACGTTCGTTTTGATAAACTAACAGACCGGAATTCCATCTTCTCCACGTTACAAAATCATGTAAAATGGCGATCTTATTCGGAAGCTTCTCAGCCAACGCCGATAAATCATCCTCCATCCCTTAATACTTCTAATACAACTTCAAGTTCTCTCAATGAATTTGAACTTGCTAAATTCTCCGCCATTGCCGAAACCTGGTATTTAATTATTTTTTTTCAAATGTTCCGCAATTATTTTTCTTCTATTCTTTTCGCACTGTATTGGAATGAATTGGCTCAAATGGAGTGGAAATGTATATTGAGAATTCATATAACCACCCGAAACTAGTTTGAAATTGAGGTTTAATTACTATCTAGTGTTTTTGTCTTGTCTTGGATTTGAACACGAGAGCTCTCACTTTATTGACCACTAATCCACATACTTGGGTTTCTCGCATATTTTTTAATATTTGCATTTAAATTTTAAAATATTGAGTGTAGTGTTGAGGATTAGTCAAATAGACTCTTGATAAGCAAAAAGTGTCACATATTGGGATTGGAATTGCAATTTTGTATCTTTTTTCATTCAATTTGCTTTCCACTTTGATATACTGAATTCAATTTTGCGCGTGTGCTAAATCAGGTGGGATGCAGAAGGACCCTTCAAGCCATTACATCTGATGAACCCTACAAGACTTGCTTTTATTAGGTCTACTCTTTGTCGGCATTTCAGGTAATTTTCACCAATTGAATAATATTGGGCTTGTTATGTCTGAAATGATTAGATTGCATACAAAGATTTTTCTCCTTTTTCAATTAGTACGTGTCGGCGTTTTCTATTTTAGGACCAATGTTTGATACGTATATAATAATGTTGAAGTTGGAGGGGTTATGTTGCTTGTGTTAAAGAAGGATTTAGCTAGATTTGTTGTTCATCTTCTTCTTTTCGCAAACTATACTTATCTTTGCTTTTGTATGAATGGAGGGATTTTATGCTTTATATGATCATTCTTTTGGCCTTTTGCTGGTCTGAGATTAAAGGGGTTGTAAGGAAAGGAATTAATAGTACCTAATGGCTTACGGAGAAAAAAAAAGGGAAAGCATATGTAATATTAAAAGGAGATAGGAATAGCACTATTGGATAGAGAAGGTAATTTGATAAGCCATATGAGAGTATAACTGGGAAATCTAACATATGTTATATTTATGTTTTCCTTAAATTTCTGTGCTTTCCCAATTTAAATTTCCTTTTGCCCTTCCAATGGTCTTTTCGTTTTTCATGGAGAAACACTTTCGAGGAGAATTTTTGGATCTTTCCAAATTGGTGTCGTGGCTAACACTCACTTTCTTCACAAGGCAGGGTTAAGGTGTGTGTACACACCACCCTCCTCAACCCTACTTGTGGGATTACACTGGGTATGTTGTTGTTGTTGTTGTTGCTAATACTCACTGTTCAGTTCACTGGTGGAGGGGCCAAGATTTAGTGTTTATCCTAGCCTCCAATTCTATAATATAAAGCAGTTTCCATGGCTTAACTATATATGAAAAATGAACTCTATAGCTTAACTATTCTTACTAAAATATCACAGTATATATTAGCAACCTTCTTTTGATATTGGGGGTAATTAGTGAGATGTCCCTTGAGGTTTATGTTATTCATGCTGAGTTCCTTTATGGTTCATTGTTGCAATGGCCTCCCTTATTTGCAATTCGTGTGTAACCAACCTCTCCACTGACTACTGCCTGTCAAATAGCATGATTAACAAAGGTGATGCCTATTTTTCCATTTTACCTCTGATGTATTTCCTGACTCGTGCTATTTTCTAGAAAAAAACAGTACAATTTTTTTATCTTAAAATTAAAAAAGAGGACGAATTTATGGCTACCTTTGGGTCTACTTGGAAACTCACTGAAGTGCATCAGATTTATACAATAAGCATTTAATAATTTGGATCGAGTGTATCAAGTTCCTAGTCTTGTGTGCTCAAACTCAGAGTGGATTACCCTAATTTAAGATGGTTCATTGTTATTCATGAAGTGCAATAAGTACATCTTAACCATGATCAAAAAAATAATTACATCTTAACACTGCTGTAGTTCCACATTTTCTTACTCTTTTTTTTTTTATAACCAAGAAATCCCCAAAGGCTAGCGGTGCATGGTTCAGAATTTGGTGAATAATCGACTCACACCTAGACCCATGACATGTGTCTAAACCACACCTCACTTGTTGCTCTTATCACTTGACCAAAGCCCTAGGGTCTCCATCTTTTTTTAACTCTTCTTGTATCTATGGAGGCTAAACCTTTTTCATTGTATCAGGAAAGATCCAAATTGCACTAGACCTTTTGAAGGACTGAAGTTTGTTGACGTTGGTTGTGGAGGCGGAATTTTATCTGAGGTATACATTTGTCAAGCTTAATACTCATTGGAGTTCACTTTTACCTTTGCATATGGCTGATCACTTTTCTTCTGTGATTCCCATTATTAGCCTACTATTTTCATGAGTACTGTTATTAGCCTGGTTGAGACTTAGACAATGGCTATGTCGCTCAATGAAGTGAATGTTTATTTAAGCATGCTGCAAAATATACACACATATCTCATTTTTACTCTTAATTCAGCCTTTGGCTCGAATGGGAGCTACTGTCACGGGAGTTGACGCTGTAGACAAAAATATTAAGATTGCTCGCCTTCATGCGGTATGTTTTACTTAAATGTTTCCATGATGCACCATTAAGCTGCTGTTTTTAGTCTTGTCTGGTTAATGTACAGTTTCTTTAAGGATCTTTCCATACCTGAGATATCATGAGTATGATATAAAAATTTACAAGTCTATATTGATTCTGAGTTTTTTGTATTTTCTTACCTTGTGTGACAATCTATTTTGCTCGGTCAATTTATAGTTCATCTGAAGGCCACAAAGATTGGGATGGAAGAAAGGGTTTTAAATTTAGAAAGGCTTTGAGCTGATCACCTGAATGTTTGTTGCCAAATGACAACTAGTGCAAGAAAAAATCCATCATAAAATATTGTTTTCGAAAACATCAGGATATGGACTGTCATCTGATGTTTATTCATCTGGGTCAAATCCTACTTAGAGGTCCTGTAGAGATAAAAAAAAACTGTTGAAGAAACAAGATCTTTCTTCTGATCCTTCTAGGCAATCGGTAGTTAATAAATGGTTAAAGCTTAGGCATTATTGGGTGGAGATGAACCAATAAATTTGGTTTTATTGCGACCAATCCCTCGTGCTTCCAGGATAAAAATCCTGTTGTAAGTTTGACCAGCAGATAAAGTTCATTACTACACATTAGAGGGTCCACAGATTGGCAACTTACCCCTGCAGTAAAGTTAGCACTAGACATTCCGATCGAGATGTGTAGATCCTATCATGTTTTAAAGATAATGGCACAGCTCTTTTTGCCTCTTACACTAATGGCACAGTTCTTTTTGCCTCTTACACTGTATGAGTCCCTTCCTTCTTGCATAAAATGGGAACAAACTAGATAATTCCTTTATATATTTGTTTCCCTGCACTCATATATACTCTGATGTTCTGGAGCTTTACCTACAAAAGTTGCACTAAGGCGTTTCCATGATTGATGTGTTTATACCAAAAGGGTACAAAGGTTCGATCATATTCAAAAGATTGTATTTAAGATGCAGAAATACCAAATTTTAGTCCATGTGGTTATGTTGTATTGGTATTCGATATAATATATGTAGGATATTGACTCTTGGTATTTGTAGTGAACCAATATGATTGAGTTCCTGTATAATATTTGTGGTTTTCCTTTCAACGTCCAAGCAAAACTCTTGGCACTGTGGTAAAATCTTTCAACGATCACTGCGGGTCTTTATGCAACAAACAGAAGTTTTTGAAATTAAATACCAAAGCATATTCTCTAAAATCCTGTTGATGAAGCAGTAATTGAAGCAATTTCGTAGGACTAATTTACTTCCATTTATATACAATGGTAAGATTAGCAAATATTGACTCAACAATATGTTTGTTGTTTGTTAATCTATAAATACTATCTTAAATTCTACTATAGTTTCATGGCGTGTGAAACTATTCATGGTTTCTGGTATTAAATTCTGATAAAATTGATGTTGCATTATTTTGAAGTTGTATGTTCTTATGCTTCTTCCAGTACCTTTTGGTCAATTCAGCCATGTAGAGAATCATGTAGATAATTTACGATATTGTTTTTGAATGTTTTAGTTTTTCCTAGGCCGAACACATAGATAGGCCCTTGAACTTGGTTGGTTTTTCCTCTTAGGCACCTCAACTGTGCTGCCTTCCTATTGAACTCCTGAACCATACATAATTTTTACCTTTTAAACATTAATTCCGACATTCAATAAAACGTTTTATCACGTTTGAAGAGCGCGTGAAAAGTATTTAAAGGAGCTGATGTGGAATCCATTTTGGGATGTAAGGGGCTGATGTGGAATCCATTAAATTTGTTATCACATTTGAAGAGCACGTGAAAAGGAAGACCGTTACATCCCAAAATTGATTCTACATCAACTCCTTTAAATCCTTTTCACGCGCTCTTCAAATGTGATAAGACGTTTTATGCAATGTCGGCAATGAATGTTTAAAAGGTACAAATTATGTATGGTTCAGGGGTTCAATAGGAAGACAACATAGTTGAGCTGTCTGAGAGGAAAAACCAACCAAGTTCAAGGGCCTATCTATGTGTTCAGCCTTTTTCCTATAATCCTTTTTCTCTTCATGTCATACCAATACAGGTATGACGGTCAAACTGGTCCCATGCTATATAGTGGATGCTTATGACTGCTAATATTTCTTTCAGGATTTGGATCCACAGACTTCTTCAATTGAATATCAGTGCACAACAGCTGGTACATGCCATACTTGGTTGATGAGAATTTAAGTCCAACTATTGGTGACTTTCATCTGCATGTTGATTTTTTATCACAGTATACAATGTCGAGCATTATCTAAAAAGGATCATCCATAGCTAGTTTAGCTGCCAGAATTTTGTTGGTGCATTCTTTAGTAAGGAATAGGAAAACGAGTCCATATTATGAACCATGCCAATGAACAAGTGCTGCTTTTATCATGCTTGACTTATCAATGGAAATGAGTTTTTGTCATCTTAACGAAGACTCACTTTCTTGCCTAAATTGTTGAAGTGAAGGCTGACTAAATTGTTGTATGTTTTTGTCTTCACCATTTGCAAATTTTGTAGTAGCCAATTTAAGCTGCACTAGTATAAATTAGTGCCATTTAGCTGTGTGAACCATAACAGAGACTCCTAAGGTAGTTCATGGTCAATAATCATTATTGGTTGAGTAGGACCAGAACAAAATACTTGGAGTGCAAGTTTTGTGATATGACACATGAAGTTGGCGTAGAAGTGATGCTTGATACACATGCCATCCCCAAGAGCCGAACCTTCAAGTATCTTGGATCTTTACTCCAAGAAAATGGGTGGGGTGGGTGGTGGTGGTCGATGACTGATGTTATTGGTGTGGGGTTGATGAAAAGGCTCACCACCGAAGTCTTGTGTGATAAAAATGTATCACCAACACTTAAGTGTAAGTTCTACAGAGTGGTGGTTAGGACGACTATGTTGTATGGGGTGGAGTGTTGGCTAATTAAGAACTTCCATGTTTAGAAAATGAGAGTTGCTGAAATGAGGATACTGACATGGATGTGTGATTATATTAGGGGAGTAGGAGAGATAAAATTAGGAATAAAGATATCTGGGACAAGATGGGAGTAGACTCTATGATGGACAAGAAAAAGGAAGTGGGACTAAGATGGTTCGGGCATGTGAAAAGGTGATGCACAAACACTAGTGAGGAGGTTGGCAACAATGGGGTTATGGAGAGGTAGAGGTAGGCCAAAGAAGTATCGGGGAGAGATGATTAGACATGACATGACACATTTACAGTTTATCGAGAACGTGATCTGAAATAAGAGGATATGGAGGTCACGAATTATGGTAGAGTGTTAGTAGATAGTTGAGCTTTGTCTTGCTTTTAAGAGGGACAAGCTTGGTGGTAGTTTGCAGCGCCATACTTGTTTTCTCCTCTTATACCCTTATTATCAACATTCTTCTCATAGTTTCTTGTCCCTCGATTTCTGTTACCACCTATTGTTTCTTGTGCTTTGATTATCACATTGTTTTTGTTGTTATTGTTCCTTTTTTTTCTTCCTTTAGTTCTGTATTCTCTTTCGCAAACTGCTTTGATATGCTTTACCAGAACCGAGGGTCTATTGAAAACAACTTATCTACCTCCATGAGGTAGGGGTATGATCTTGGTACGCTCTACCCTCCCCAGACCCTACCTCCCACCTGTGAGATTATATTGAGTATGCTATTGTTGTTGTTGAATTTCATCCTCCAATAGATGAATGAGGAGCAGAATTGATGTCATATGCTTGTTTATTGGATTTTTCTTAATCACTATAGTGTCTAGGTCAGCTTTCGTGCACTTCAACTAATTCCACGAGACCTGCTACTCCCATCAGTACAACTATCAGTTAACTCTGTCCACCAGGGTTTGGATAGATCGAAAGAAACCACCTAGTGTTTTTGCCTTCACTGGATTTGACCTGAGACCTCAGGATTCTTAACCCATTTCATTGATCATTAGTCACATCCATGGGTGCATATCCTTGATTACTGTATTATCTCATGTCTACGCTTTACTCTTCATGAATGCTTTCTTAAGTGTAAGGTAAAAAAGTGCTAAACAGATCAAGGAAGAACATAAATTAGTAAGAACTCATAAAGCAGTAGAACAACTTCAATTGAAAACATATTGAATTTTCAATCATTGGCACGGTATTTGGACTTATTCAGTGTGTGAGCTTAGTTAAGGAAAAGATGTGTGATATGACTATTTTTTGTGGTGAACTTAATTGCTTCTGTGCCCGTGCTTTAAATTCCAACTTTTTCTTTGTAGTTATGTTTGCTTTCCTGGAGAAAAATAACAATATCCATCTAATTTTATAGTAGAAAAAGGAATTGACTTTGCCTAATTAAGTTCCAGACCAGCTACTTAAAATGTTCAAGGAAGTCGTGAATAAAGCTCAAATGTTGTAGTTATATGGTGATTACTCTATGTCACAAGGACAGGGAGTTATTAATGATTTGATGCTTGTTTATGTTGCTAGTTTTTAACTATGTTGTATAACAACCTCAGCTATTGACATATCTGTTGAAATTGAAGAAATAAGATTTTGCTTTTTTTATTTAAAAATCCCATTTATAGTTGAATCTCAAAGATTATTCTTTAAGTATGACCCTATTGAATGTTATGTTGACAGAAAGCCTGGTTGAAGAACAGAGACAATTTGATGCTGTGCTTGCGCTAGAGGTATGCCTTAATAAGTAGTTGACTAACTTTGTTCTAAGATTTATCAACTTCTACAGTACAATCCAACTCCTTAGTAAGTAATTGGCTAAACTTTGTTCTAAGATTTATTAGCATCTACAGTACAATCCAACTGTTATAGTATATTGTACTTCCATCATCTGCACCTTTTGCTTTGAAAGCTTTCACTATTTATTTAGAGTTTACATAGTCCATTGTGTAAAAGTCTTGGTCTTTTAAGAAGTTCTACTCTTTTAGAGCTTTGTTGCACTTTGCTCAACAACAACAACAACACACCCAGTGAAATCCCACAAGTGGGGTTTGGGGAGGGTAGGATGTACGCAGACCTTACCACTACCTCATGGAGGTAGAGAGGCTGTTTCCGAAAGACCCTTGGCTTTGTTGCACTTTGCTCAAATCTTATAATTGGCACCCAAAGGTGTGGCCTAGCGGTCAATGGAGTGGGTGAAAACCTTGGAGAGCAGGGGTTAAAATTCCAATAAAGACAATAATGTAGGTGATTTCTTTTTATTTGCTGAAGCCTTTGTGGGCAGAGTTATCTGGTTTCTACACTGGTGAATGGTAGCAGCTAGCAGATACCCGGTGGAATAGCCACCCTTAAAGAAGTCTAATAATTGGAGGCTTTTAAAGCTCACACAGGTCTGTCCCGCAGGCATACTGACACAGATGGAAGGATGTATGTGATTTGATACTCATGCTATAGTTGAGTATTAGTAGTTGAGATCGATATAACAGGCCTGTGATAAATATTTATATAGACGCTTCAAGCCCGAGTTATAGGAGCAACCATCGTAAGAAGGAAAAGCCAACCAGGAAGCGACACAATCCAGATTTTAAAAAGAATATTTGTATTCACATCAACATATACAACTAAAAGGAAATCTAGTATACATTTATTTTTTGGGTGTGGTGGGGATATAGGGACTAGTTTAAATTGCTTGCAACTCCTTGATTTTTGTTCTTTATTAAAATCTGTTCGCATGATCGTTATTCTGCATTTCTATAGTTTGGTTGGTTATATTGATTTTTATTTAAGCTGATGAACAATCTTATACTGGAGTACTATAGATATAACCTCTTAATGATTGAACGTGAATCATATGCGACAAAGCAATGGATGTAATGTAATATCTGCGACAAATTTTGAATGCTGGTTCTTAAAAATCCGTCTATGTTATCTGTTATTCTACATTTTTACAGTTGAGTTGGTTCTGTTGTTTCTTATTTAAGTAGATGAACATGCATATACTAAAGCAGTTTAGAAGTAACCTCTTAAATACTTGGGTATGATTAATATGTACAACTAATGGATGTTATGTACATGAGCAAGGAATTCGGATTGGTGAAGTGAAAATGTAACAAGTGGTGCATTATTGAAGGATTTTAACTTCCCCTCTTTCGAGGACCCAACTCTGATCTGATCTTTTCTAGTATATGTATATCTAATTCTGCCTACTTTTGTAGGTGATTGAGCATGTAGCTGATCCTGCTGGATTCTGCAAATCGCTATCCGCATTGACCATTCCTGGTGGTGCTACAGTGATATCAACAATTAATCGTTCAATGAGAGCATATGCAACAGCAATTGTTGTAGCAGAGTATCTCCTACATTGGGTATATATATTTAGTAGATTCTACTAAATTCTATTGGTAATTTTTGGTCGATGTCTGCACTTATGTGGGTTTATTTTCTTGCAAACTTAAATGGCCTCATATATATGTATATATGATATTTGTGCATTTGCTAGTTCACTTTGAATATATTGAGGAAGGTGCATGAAAGGTTTTTCTGGATAGTTCGATGTATTATTATTCTCTTGCCTCAAATTGAACTTCCAATTTATGTTGAGCATTTTAGTGTTCTTGATTTATCACGAGTGTAAATGTCAAAAATTTTGCGTAGCATGTTATGTCCTGGATTTAAGATGATAGTATTGCAATTACGTTTGGGGACTGGTTTGCTCTATTTGCTAGCATTCATCTCACTGATATATACTATCATTATCTGTGCATGACAGTAGCCATGTTAAACGACAATTTTCTCCTGATTATATGTAAGAAAGGGAATATGGTGTTCCTGTCAGCCATGCTTCTTATGTCTGTGTGTGTCTGCTTCTTGCATTTCTTTTTGGAGAGTTGAGAAGAAGCTAATGGTTGCACAAACTGCAAATTGCGGGCTTATCTAAACATGTTCTAACGTTATAGCTGGACTTTACAGCTTCCGAAAGGTACACATCAATGGTCAAGCTTTCTAACCCCAGAAGAACTAGTCCTCATTCTTCGGCGTGCTTCTATAACTGTAAGTGGATTACATGCGTTTCTGTTTTTCAGCTCTATCATTATCAAGCCAATATCTATCTGTTTTCGCCATTTGAAATGGTAATCTTTCTGCATTTCATAGGTGCAAGAGATGGCTGGATTTGTGTACAACCCTTTGACGGGTCGTTGGTCCTTGTCTGATGACATCAGTGTTAATTTCATCGCTTTTGGAACAAAACTAGTCAATAAGGACAAAACTCTAGATTAAGTTGCAATAAAGATAACAATTTTATTCTGCTGTTATCTCTTAAACCAATCTGTAATTGTATGTAATTCTCTTTTTCAATTTTGTTGGAGGGTGAATGCAATTTCCCATATGTTCTGACATTTTCATTTTTTTCTCTTCATGGGTAAATGAAAATATAATTGAAAAATTATTATTATTGCCAGCTGAGTCTCTAGTTTTGAATATGAAAAGTGAGTTTTAACTCGAGCGAGTATTGTTGGGAAAACTTGAAATTACTGACAAGAATGAATATTGGTAGTTCGAACTTTCCAAATCTGTTCACAATCAAACATATATATTAAAACTATAGATATATTCTCGAAATTTGGCTTTAACAAGTCAAAATTCAAACACGCACGTCGAATTCAAGCATATATATCGATACTTACATATATTCTTGAAGTTTGGCCTTAGCGAATTAAAATTCAAACACGTACATCGAAAGTTTTGCGTTGTCAAAACTAAACTTGCGACCTGTAGGTTAAAAGTAGGTTTGTTCAAAATCGATAATATAAATTGAAAAAAAGTTATTGATTTATTAATAATGAATTATTGATTTTTCAGTTAATGATTTTGGCTTATCGAATTTTAATGGTTTGATTTTTTTCTTAAGGGTTAACCAATAACCCCATAGTATTAATAAATTATATTCCATTCAATATATAAAGTCGTTGTGAGATTTCACTGGGTTGTTGTTGTTGTCAATATATAAAGTCGTTCTTGACTTAGAATTTAGTCTCACATTTTTATTTCTGGTTGTTTCAAACTCTCGGTTATTCTACAATGTGTCAGTGTTTGTTTTTGAGCAAGATGCAATCTTTCAACGTATGTGTATGATTCATTTGGTTTGTCACCCTATTTATAAGTGATCTTCAATGATTTTTTTTTGTGTTAAATCAATAACATTCACCAACTAATTAATTAATAACCGATAAATCAATATCTTAATAATTCTATAATAATTTAACATATCTACAAATTAATCATTAATAAATCAAATTGATAAACTACCAACCAGGTTCATTTGCACAAATAAATAGTAGTAGAAAGTTTGATTTAAATTAGTAAATTGAGACACGACTTTCAAAATGGATATGTGTGCACTAGCGCCAAATTACACCGAATTGCTCTACGAAAATTAAAACGCCAAGTAATGGATATAACTTAACTTGTTGGAGCTACATCAAGCACTACACGTGCTTAGAAAATGAACTTCCACATAACAAGATTTCCAATTTTTTTGTTCATAATATAAAGGGATACATAGAATGTGCATTTGCAGGATCACAAATAACTGAATCGAGAGAATTTAGTAGTAATAACAATAATAATGGAGTGCGGAAAATCTTCAGCTGTTGCTCGAAATCGGTTATCGGTAATAACAGCTCATCTCGCCGCCGATTCCTCCTCCTCCCCCTCCCCAGTTCTGGAAACTTCCACTGTATCCGCATCGTCCGCTGCCGTGTCGCCACCGCCTAATCTGAAAGGCGCCTTGAAAATTATCGATGAGAGGACCGGTAAGAAGTACCAGGTTCCGGTTACCGAGGAAGGCACTATTAAAGCCACCGATTTTAAGAAAGTAAGTAAGCCTCTATTTTTTCCGAATTTTACAGCTTGTTGGATGCTGATTACCTATTGTCAAGTTTTTCGGTTATGATGACTCTGCTCTAAAGCAGAGTTCTATTCTGGCAATTCAATGTTTTAGAAAATTCATGAAATTATGTCTATTTTTTCGTAATACATCGCTATCATATTTTATTTTATTTTGAACCGAACTTGGGACTGGTTATGCGAAGCTCACATAAGTGAGAGTTATTGAAAACAACAAAGTGGTTTCAAATCTTACAAAAACAATATTGCTAAGTGTTGGAACAATGAAAAATTAAGCCACAGAACCAGTGATTGCCGAGTTACTAATGATAAGAAAAATAAGTCAAAATCTGTTGGAACTTGATGATGAGAACTTTACACATTTCACAAAAGATCACATCTAAATCAATAGTCAAGGATGAATACTAATCTGGATCCATTATATTGTGGAGATAATTTGTTGAAGATCTTCTCTGGCTTGATAACTAGTTGTAAGACCACAACGTTTATATTCTGACATCTCTTCTAAAGAGGCATAATTGAAGAGTTGCTTCCTTAGAAGAGGCACCTTTTCACCTATAAGGCCCATCAATTATAACTGAAAAATAAAAATGATTTATGCATAAATAAATAACATGAAAAACATATTCATAACTAAATCCATCAATGATCATAAAATTAGCAAAACTAACAACATAAATCAAGTATGGATGCATGGCATGTAAATTGATCAAGTCAGGTTGATTTTCAACTGGTCCTACTTTATAACTTAAATAGTTCAAAATTACTTTCTTGTACTTTGTGCAAACTACATTAGGAAGTCAATATTTTTATTTTCGGAGTTCTCATTAAACGTATAAATTCATAATACTTAAGACTGTACCGAGAATAAACTTAAACATGTGTGTCCCTACAATTTTAAGACAAGGAATTTCACTACCAATGTGTGTGGTTGTTCACTTATTCTGTGAAAAAATTTCTTGTGATACGAGGATCATGTGTCTCCTCTATCATCCTTATGTTTTATTGGAAGTATCTTACATCTGATATAATTGTTAATTTGTTATGTAGATTACTACTGGATACAATGATAAGGGTCTCAAGCTTTATGATCCGGGCTATCTCAACACAGCACCCGTTCGTTCATCCATATGTTACATAGATGGTGATGCGGGGATTCTCAGGTATCGAGGTTACCCAATTGAAGAGTTGGCCGAGCGAAGTTCCTTCTTAGAAGTGGCTTATCTTTTGAGTAAGTGTTAATAATAAAATTTACACAATCAGATTCTTAAGCCTCACTTCTAATGCATAATCAGATTTCTTGAACTCCTTTTCGTTAATTTCAGTAGTGTTGATAATAAAATATACAGAAATCAGATTCTTAAGCCTCACTTCTAATGCATAATCAGATTTCTTGAACTCCTTTTTGTAAATTTCAGTCATTGTTCTTGTTATCTTTAGAAGTGTTTGTTGCTCCAAGGTTCTGCTTCATAAGCTGGTTTATGTTGCTCCACGGTTTTGCTTCATAAGCTGGTTTATATTTTTATCAATTGCGTTACTTGAATTATGCAGTGTACGGTAATTTACCATCTGAGAACCAATTAGCAGACTGGGACTTTGCAGTTTCACAACATTCAGCAGTTCCTCAAGGAGTTTTGGTACGATCATATCTTAATCTTCCAAGAAAGCTTTAATTTGTGTGCTAGGATATTGATTTTGTCTTTCTCTCAAACGCTATCCATTATCTTAGAAAGACAGGTGACAACCTCTTTGTTTTACATTTCTTACTTATTTTAAAAGTGTTGCCTCTTGGAGCATGAAACTCCTGAAAAACCAAGGGCATATACCTATTAGGCATGTTTGTCTATTCGCCCCATCCCGTAGCTTGCTGGTCTCTGGAATTGCTGTTCCAGACGAGTCAAGTGGCTAATATAGATTTCTTGAGACTTTTGTCCGTCTGAACTTAGCTTTAGGTAGCTTGCTTATTTTTCTATGCATGAACCTGCAATGTGAGCATTCAGTGCCTTCACATGTATAAAAGGAGAGCCCAGAGTGTTGGGACTTGGGAGAGGAAAAACTTAGTTCCACCAAATTGCCCTAAGAAGATCATACTTCATCAGATACTATATTACACTTCTGAGATATATTTTTGCCAGATGTTCAGATCTGGTGATATAAGACCACAGTCTCATGTATTTCCTAGAGATTGCATAATCATTTCGATATAAATGCTTTTGAGTGTAGAGTAGCTGTGATAATGGTGTGATCTTGTTTTGCAGGATATCATACAGTCGATGCCTCATGATGCTCACCCGATGGGTGTTCTTATTAGTGCTATGAGCACTCTTTCTATCTTTCATCCTGATGCCAATCCAGCTCTTAGGGTAAGCAAAATTTTGAAGTTCCCCACTTTTTTACCCTCTTTTCCCTCTCTGTTGTGATGATACTGTATTACAATTTACACTGACACATTCTGCATATATCTGGGGGCAATATATTTGCTTGAGCGAAATCTTTTTTTTGCATTACATGTATTCATTGCATTGGATGTTCTTGTTAGTGCTATGAGTGCTCTTTCTATATTTCATCCTGATGCCAATCCAGGTCTTAGGGTAAGCAAAACTTTTGAAGTTCCCAGCTTTTGTACCCTCCTTTTCCGCTTTATTGTGATGTTTTATTTCACCGGCACATTCTCCATATACGTGAATCTGCAGGCAATATATTGCTTTTGCAAAATCTGTTTTTGCTTTACATATGTTCATTGCATTGGATGTTCCTTTAGTTCATTTTGATTTGTTAGGATAACTTTTATTGTTTTTTGTTCGAATGTTTAGGTAAAAAGAAGATGAAGCCATATCCTGTAAACCAAAGCTCATATTCCATATGGTAGTTTACGTTGCTCCTTCTTGACTCCACTTGACCGTCCTTTCTTAATGAAGGTTGCTCCTTCTTGACTCCACTTGACCGTCCTTTCTTAATGATTTTGATTTGTTAGGATAACTTTTATTGGTTTTTGTTCGAATGTTTAGGTAAAAAGAAGATGAAGCCATATCCTGTAAACCAAAGCTCATATTCCATATGGTAGTTTACGTTGCTCCTTCTTGACTCCACTTGACCGTCCTTTCTTAATGAAGGTTGCTCCTTCTTGACTCCACTTGACCGTCCTTTCTTAATGAAGGTTTTACTGTTCGGTAAAGACAGTAAAAGTTTCCTTTTGACAAAGTTGATCTCTTTAGTGATCTCTTTTGGTCCTTCCTCTTGTTTGGCCGACACCTAAGCTTCTTTATAAGTAAGAGACTAGAACATAGTTTTTTTTTCTGTCCAACTCTTATCTGTAGCTTTAATTGCCTCTGCCCCCTTCTTAGGGGTCCATCTTATGGAACAAAGGGTGGAGCGGACAGGGTGTTGAGATTTCTTTTTAATCCTGAATTTGTCGTTGAAGGGCTTTGATTCTCATTTATGGTGGAGGAAGACAAATTGAATTAGTGCTACAAATACTGGGACATCACTCAACTAAGGGGGCGATGGAGAACAAGTTGACTCTTGTTCAGCACTTTGCTCTAATTTTGCCGCACGAGTTGGGACTTTTCTTGAAGTAGAGTCTATAGATAAATACGGTTTAGCGCTTCGTCTTGCTTGGCGACAATTGATAGCTAGACATCAGTCATTGGAATTACAATTGCTTTCTTACAACTGGGACTGTGCATCCTCTATATGACAGTTTGCCACAAATTCAGCTTCGCAACCCAGAGGATGGTTTGCCAAAGTTGGTCTAAGCAGTAAATTGGATCATAGTAGCACAACTTTTCCCGATAAACATGAGCTTTGGGGGTACTCCGTGGCCTATACGCCCTCAAATTCAGGAACAAGTCCTACTCCGCTAACAATTTTACATGCTTTGTTAAGTAAGAAGCATCAGAATATTGTAATTGCAACAAGTTGATTTTGATAAATTTAGAAAGCCATTGAAATCACAACAAGCACATTTACCTAGTGTTGCCTTACTCTACTGTTATGACTAGGGAACCGGACTTTCATCCCTACCAAATAGAAGAATAAGAGTGTGTTAAGCAAATGATGTAAAGCTCTAAAAGATCCCTAATTTTTGAGATATCAACTAACTAAGGTTCGGCCTTTTTTATGTAGGAGTGGGAAGTCTAATACAGACAAATATAAGAATAAAAAATATTATCTTACCTGATTCATCATTCTAAACATAACAAAGCCCTATCCCGTTTAGAAATAGTAAATCCTATTGAGGACACAATTTTATCCTAGCAAAAATGAATACATGACACACTTTATTCGAATTAGGCTCTACTAACATGTGAAGGATCCTAACAATATATCTAGTGAAATTTTAAAAGTGGGAATCCAACAAAACATAAGACAATATGTTGTTGGCATGTGACAACATGTGGAAGTAGTAGGTGGATGAGCTACTTGTAGGCAACTTGCAAGTAGGTGGATAGGCAGGTGGATAAGTTTCTTATAAAGCATTTTGCAAGTAGATGGATAAATACTTGTTTTGTAAGCAGGTGGGTAAACTACTTACAGACATTTGTAGGCATTTTTTAAGTAGATAGATAAGCAACTTGTGGGGAGATGGTAGTCAAACTTAACTAGGAAGATTTATGGTGAACTTTGACCGATAATATGTATAAGTGATAATTTTGTGGAGGTGGAGGTAAATGGTGATTTCTTGCACGTGTCATCGGGCATCAATGACTGTACAATGTTTGAAGGTGTTGACGGCGAGTTTGCATATTCTTTCTCCATCCATGAGTCAACTCTATGTTTGGTGTGGGGTTTAGGAAGGTTGATAGCAGGCTTTGTTGTTTTTTCTCTTGCTCTTTGAATAATTTTTGAAAAATTTCTCTTGCTTCGACAGGAAATCTACCATGATGTTATCTTTTTCCTTGCGGTGTTTTACTTGGAATTTGTAAGGAGAGAACCATTGCGCCCATCAAAGAATATGTGGATTCGGTGTGATTTTTGAATTTATCTGGATAGTTTTTAAGAAAGCTTTCATATCCATTTCGATCAGAATTCTGAATTCTGTGTGAATCAGGAAGAGGTCAAACTTCTTAAGTCCATTCTTTACAGCAAAATCTCCTTGAACGTGGAATGATAGTATTGTTTTGCACATTTGGACTTCCTGCTGGCATATTCACATATTTTCCATCGGTCATCTCCTTCTTCGAAAAGGACATACTCCAATAGTCATTGTTGGCATTAGTCTGCAATGCAATATTCATTTTGTATAAAGGAATATGGAGTGTCTTTGACTTCTTGCTTTTTTTGAGTTTTTGAATTGCATCATCCTAATCCTTTCCCCAAACTGGAGCATTCTTTTTGAGCATCTTCGTAGGTGGAGAAATATATGTAGAGACATCAGGAATGAAATTTCTAACATAATTAATCACGTCGAGAAATTGCTTGAGTTGTTTAACTGTGAAGTTAGTATCAGGAAAGTTGACCAACTCTTGGCAGATGTGTGGCCCTGGATTCTATGCTTTATGAACACAATGCATCTCCAGAAAGTCAGTTTCATCTTTAACAAGAATCATCTTTTTTGTCAAGAGCACATTACCATATTTCTTCACTAAGTAACGGAATTGGTGAAGAAGGTTGAAGTGCTCCTTTAAAGTATGTCTGGAACAGTAATATGCCATCAATATAAATCAGTGATGTGTGGAGAATGTGTTGAAAAATCCTGATCATGTCTTCTCAGAAGAGAGAGGGTGCAGGTTTGAGCCCAAACGCCATAACTTTTCATTAGTAATGGTGATTAGGTATGTAAAGACACGTTTTGGCTCTTTCTTCTAGGTGTATACCCAATTTTCAAAAGCCTGATTCAAGATTAAATTTGAAAAGGAAGTTGTTTTGGCTAGGTGTGAGAATAAGGTCAAACTTATTCGGGATGGGAAGTTTATCATCTAGAGGGAAATGATTAAGGGGTTGGTAATTGATGACTAATTGGAGTTTGTTCTTGTTTTTCCCGCTCGTTTATTAACATAAAAAGCTTCACAAGCCTATTGGGAATTAGATGGCTCAATTAGTCCAACATTCCTTTCTGGCAACGGTGAAGATGCTTTGAGTCCATGCCTGAGTGGCTTGCCCACGTTCATGCCTGAGTGGCTTGTCTTCGTGGGCTTGATTATTTCATTCTTCTTGAATGGGAGTTTGATGAAGAATTCCTCATTTTTTCATAAAAACGTTATTTTTTTTCATGAACTCGTTGGGAGGTTCTGCACATGATTACTCTATCAACTGATGTTCAACTTTATTGACCTGTTCTTCTTCAGTGATTGGGAATAGCCTTGTGATTGTGTTGTGTGGTTTGAACTTGTCTCTGAAGGCTATACCTTGTGTTTTTACCATAAGTCGATTCTTTAGCTATTTGTAAATATCAAACTCAATTATGAGGTTTGTTCCATGGGCATTGAAACCCCAATTTGAGGTACATGTTATTTATTGTTTTTTGGTTTGGGAGATTTCATTTTTGGATAGAGGGTGAGGCTGACCAATTTTGGGGTTGATAAATTTGGGATGCTAGTGGCCCAAGGAGAGGCCTCTTAATTGGGTTTGATATTTACAAACAACTCAAGGATCGACTTAGGGTAAAAACACAAGGTATAGTCTTCAGAGACAAGTTCAAGCTATATACCACAATCACAAGGCTATTCTCATTGAACACCAGCTAATAGAAGAGGCATGCGCAAAATCTCACAAAGAGTTTATGAAAAAACACAACAAACCTTTATGGCTAAATGAGGAATTCTTCGTCGAATTTCCATTCAAACTCCCATTCAAGATGAATGAAAATATCAACCCCACGAAGGCGAGTCACTTAGGCATGAACCTAGAGCTGAAGTGCCTAGAGCATTTTCAACTTGTCAAGAACGAATGTGAAGAACTTTAGAGTTTGGACTAATCGAACCATCTAACACCCAATGGGCTTGTGAAGAATTTTATGTTAACAAACAAGAGGTGAACTCTAATTAGTCATCAATTTTCAATCCCTTAACTATTTCCCAATAGATGTAAATTTTCCACTCTGAATAAGCTGACCTTATTCTTTCACCTAGCCAAAGTCACTTTTCAAATTTAATTTTGAATCAGGGTTTTGATAATTAGGTACACACCTAGAAGAAAGAGCTAAAATGGGTTTTTGCATACCTAAGCACCTTTACCTTTACCGATGGAAAGTCATGGTAGATTTCTTCTCAAGGCAAGAGGAATTTTCCAAAAGATTATCAACAGTGAAGACAAGAAACAAATGAAGCATGCTATCAATTTTTTTTAGACCGCACACCAGACGTGGAGCTGACGGGCGGATAGAGGAAGGATACACAAGACTGCCATCAACATCTTCAAACACTATGCAGTCTAATGATGCCTGATGACATGTGCTAGAAATTACCATTTACCTCCACCTCCACAAAATCTTCCTTGTCAAGTTTGCACACCCATCCTACAAGCTGCTTATTCACCTACTTACAAAATGCATACAAGTAGTTTATCCACCTGCTTGTAGAACAACAAGAAGTAGCTTATCCACCTGCTTGCAACATGCTTACAAAGAGTTTATCTACCTGCTTGCAAGTTGCGTACAAGCTCCTCACCCACCTACTTGCACATGTTGTGACATGCCAATAACATATTTAGTTTTACGTGTTTTTTATTTTGTTAGGCTCCTTCACATGTTAGTGGGACTCTGTTTGAATAAAGTGTGTCATGTATTTCATTTTTATTAGGATAGAATTGTGCACTCGGATAGGGCTTTACTATTTTTAGAATGGTGGGATAGGTAGGATAATGTTTTTTATTTTTAGGTTTGTTTGTATTAAGCTTCCTACTTCTATAAAAAGGAGGTCAAGCCATAGTTAGTAAATATCTTAGAAATTAGGGATCTTTTATCTTAGAGCTTGTATATCTTTTAGTGTGATGAATAAAATGATCTTTGCCTGAACACAAAGAAGGGATGGAAAGTCTGGTCCCATAGTCGGAGTAGTGGGGTAAAGAACCACTACTAGGACTCGTGTCGGAGGAGTTTTGAGCGTGAGCTAACACTCATACAGCGGCAAGGACCTGGTTCACGGTTGAAAGCAGCAATTCTTCCATTCGATATCCTTTTCCTTCTGCGGCGGAATGCCGATTCCCCAGCTCCTGAATAGGTGCTGCAAATCTTAATGTATTGAACGACTATATTGAGGAGTAAGGAAAGGGCTTCCATGACAATGAGGTCATTCTTGCATGGGCTTGGGCAATTTTTTCCTTTTTCTCGGGCCGACTTCATACATTCTTTTACTTACAGAAATTTCCCAGTCCACGCCCAATCAGAGTAGTCAGTGTCATTAGAAGGAAGAACCGCCATAAAAAGCTCTCGGGGTTGGAGGTCTAATTAGGGGTGTTCATGGTTCGGTTTGGGTCGGTTATTGATTAAAACCATAACCAAACCAATTTAATTGGTTATTAAATGTCTAAAACCATAACCAAACCAAGTAAAATAATAACCACGAGTTTGGTTATTGTCGGTTTGGTTCGGTTTGATTCGGTTATTCGGTTATTCGGTTTATGACTAGCCGAGATAATTCAAATATTCTCTCTCTACATTCTTCAAATTCTTATCAAGCTCTTTTTTCCTCACGACCCACAGAGGTTCAAAACAGAAAAGGAAACAACTTAAACATTCAGGAAAAAAAGAAAACAACTTAAAATCAATTTAAAATTTGAAAAACTCCTTACAAACCTTCTCAAAATTTGACAATCTTATACTTGTGGTTGAGGAGTTGAGGTTGCTCTTGAGCCTTCACTGTTAGTCTATGACTGTGAGTCTGTGACTTTGTGAGAAACCAACGTGAGAGGAACAAAAATGTAAAAGGAAAACAGATACTAGGGTTTTAAAGTTTTAACTTTTACTTTATGTTGTTGTCTGCTGCTCAAGTGCTTAGTGCTTATTAGAAATTTAGGATTTAGAATTGGGCTTGAGAGTTGGGCTAATGGGCTTGGATTGTTGGACTTGGACCGCTGTTTAGTGTTTATTAGAATTTATAATTGGGCTTGAGAGTTGAGTTTGGATTGTTGGGCCTTAAAAATAAGTATATTAATATTAAATTAATAATTAAAAGGTATAAAATATCTTTAATTATTTATGAAAAACTAATATTATACATATAAATAAATATAAATTTTAAGTATATAATTATCGGTTTGGTTCGGTTATTTATTCGGTTATTTTTTTCTATAACCATAACCAAACCAAATATTATCGGTTATTCAAATTTAAAACCAAACCAAACCAAACCAAACTTAATGTCGGTTTTTTTATTCGATTTGGTTAAATTTTCGGTTTGGTTTTGGTTTTAACCAAAACTGTGAACAGCCCTAGGTCTAATAGTAGTCACATTAGTTTGCTTCTTGTGATTTCAATGGTGTTGTCTCGTGCCCCTCTTCCTCTGCTACTCTAAACATGTGTGTTTATGTTGATGCAGGGCCAAGATATATACAATTCAAAACAAGTGAGGGATAAACAAATAGTTCGCATCCTTGGAAAGGTTATTTCTATTTGCTTTTTCCTTAACTTTGTCTTGGTTGCTTAAATCATGAACTCATGTTCCTTTAAAATGTGTACGACCTTGGCTGCTGTTTACATTATTGCACTTATCCATCCTGTTAACTTGATTTTGGCAGGCACCTGTAATTGCTGCAGCTGCTTACTTGGGGATGGCTGGAAGGCCACCTGTTCTTCCATCCAACAACCTTTCTTATGCAGAGAACTTCTTGTACATGCTAGATTCATTGTACGTTCTATTTCTTAACTTTGCTCTATCCAATATCAAGCTCCAGCTGGAAAGAAAATTTAAGTGATGCCTAAATTGGATAAAAGCAATTAGTGTTCCTTCTTTACCCAGTGAGACAGAATGACTGTAGTGGTCCGTGGCATTCTTGTTTATTAATGATGTAAGATCTAAGCTGGCAAGTTAACAATTTGTTCTATGAACATGCAGAGGTAATAGGTCTTACAAACCCAACCCTCGACTTGCTCGTGTAGTGGACGTTCTCTTCATTTTACATGCGGAGCATGAAATGAATTGCTCAACAGCAGCTGCTCGTCATCTTGCATCAAGGTAGGCATTTTCGCTCTATCAAAAAGCTTAAGCATTTAGCCTACTGATAACCTCCAATGTTTCTGCAGCGGTGTTGATGTGTACACAGCTATAGCTGGAGCGGTTGGTGCTTTGTATGGCCCCCTTCATGGGGGTGCAAATGAGGTACAACTTTGATGTACTAAAATGATGAATTTCCTTTACATGAGCTTTCAAATATAACGAGCATTCTCCGTCACCAAGCACTTGCTGGTTCTAGGACCATACCATGCTGTTTTTAAATGGTTTATAGGCCGTGCTCAGGATGCTCAGCGAGATTGCAAGTATTGACAATATTCCTGAGTTCATTGAGGGCGTGAAAAACAGGTGCATCATTTTCTGGTAGCAATCATAAAGAAAATTGTCTTATTCATATTTAACCATTTCTACTTCTTTTTGCTTTTCCTTTCCTCTAGGAAGCGTAAGATGTCTGGTTTTGGGCACCGTGTCTACAAAAATTATGATCCTAGAGCAAAAGTGATTAAGAAGCTAGCAGAAGAAGTATTTTCTATTGTTGGCCAGGATCCTTTAATTGAGGTGAGCTTTACTCGTCTTCGTGTGGATATCATGCTTTCAAAAGTTCAATCCACTATTTCATACTCCCTCTGTCCCAATTTATATGACACCTTTCGGATTTCAAAATTCACACAAGTCTATCTTTGGCCGTAATTTTTTTATTTATCTTCTAAATGTTTTAAATTATAAATTATTGGTACTTAGTACTATTTATGTAGTTTTGATTTCTGATTTCTGTTATTATTTATTACTTTCTATGCTTTGATTACTCTATTTTATCTGTGACGCTTTCATTATTTATTTATTCGTTATTTGTTATTTGTATTTATTTGTTATCTATTCGTTATTTGTTTGTTGTTTTTCTCATAAAGCTTTTAATTTTCTATTCTTATCTAACATTTTTTTATGCGTTTATGCTTTTACTGAGCCGAGGGTCTCCAGGAAACAACCGTCCTACCTTGATAGGAGTAAGGTCTGCGTACATTCTATCCTCCCCAGACCTCATGTTGTGGGATTTCACTGGGTGGTTGTTGTTGTTGTTGTTGTTGTACTATTTATGTAGTTTTGAAATATTTAAATTTTATTTCAAAAAACATGAAGATTTCATGTCCAAATTCATGGTCAAACTTAAATTGTTTGACTCTCGAAATCCGAACTATCCCATATAAATTGGGATTGGGACAGAGGGGGAGTACATCTTATACATAGATTCTCCAATATTATCTTCAGGTTGCTGTTGCTCTGGAAAAAGCCGCTCTCTCAGATGCGTACTTTGTAGAAAGGAAGTTGTACCCGAATGTCGATTTCTACTCTGGTTTAATCTACAGGTAAGCGTACTTCACATGAATCTTTATATAACTAAGTCTAGACTGTAATAAATTGTTGTGTAACAGGGCAATAGAATTTCCCACGGAGTTCTTTCCGGTTTTATTTGCAATCCCTCGCATGGCTGGCTACTTAGCACATTGGCGCGAGTCCCTGGACGATCCTGATACCAAGATAATGAGACCAGCACAGGTTAACTTAACTTGGTCCCTTTTGCCTGTATAATTGATCCAGTTAATTCTGTTTTGATGATGTTAATTCGCTTTGATCAGGTGTATACTGGTATATGGTTGCGTCCTTATACACCCCTCAAAGATCGACCACCTTCAACCGAGACAGATGAGTTCGGTCAGGTATCAGTCTCCAACGCCACCAGGCGAAGGTTAGCTGGTTCAGGTGACTAGAGTTGTTCATACTTTTAGACGTTACATAAGAATAATTTTGTAGAAAAATAAAATTTCAAGCTCTTGTTTAGCTTTGTCCATTATAGTATTAAGTCAAATATAGAATACATTACAGGGATGATAAGATGGCCTTTATTTTTATCAACGTTTAGAAAGTTATAATGACGCAAATAGTTAGGTGAAATGAGATTGTTAATTTCTAGGGCTTCTAATGTAATTGTACCAGCGATAAAAAAAATTCAACTTGTATATGTATTTATATGTAACGTATTGTTATTGGATAAATAATGTTCATATTATAATGTATAATTATGTATTAGAGATATGTATATATTTATATATATTGTTTATATAATATTTACATATTATACTCTATTTGTACACACTCATAAACACACACATTCATTCCATGGTGATGAAACAAGTGGTTCTAGTCACCCACACGGGTAAATTTCCAACGATATATTTCAGCCCTTTCCAACTGGAACACAGAGGGTTGAATGGCTATTTTGATAATAAATGATAATTGAGTTATTTTGGATAAAAAAATTTGAATTTATAAAATTTTGTTTAATTGTTATGCCTTACATTAAAGGCTCGAAAGTCAAAGTTCGAAATTTTTTCCAAACCAGTTAATCTGATATTGAACAAACAGATTCAATTCAATCCGAGTTTTTTTGGATTGAATCTTTAGTTTTCTCGATCTGAAAATTTAAAAATTCAAATCAAAATTTTCATATCCGATCAGCCTAAATGCTTACCCCTATCCATAAGTAGTGTAGCATTTCCCTTCCCTTTTTCCTCTCCGGCTCTTGCTACGTAATTAAAAAAAATAATTGTTCTCTTATTCAATATCGTGAGCTTTTATTCTTCCAAGATAGTTGCCAAAGACATATATGTGTATAAATATAATATATCATTGTTTCAAATTTAACCAATCGATATATCGTTGAAGAATAAGGTCGGAAACAAACTAGGAATGTTTTTGGAAAGTGCGTCAAGTAATTTGGGAAGTGCGCGTGTGTGTATATATATATATGTATAGTAATTTAATTCAACGAGCTAGTTTATTAAAGTTGATGTGTATAAGTAAAAAAGATTTGGCTTGGTTTCAAGCTGTAGAATCAATGCTGAATCACTATTTGGTAGGGCTACTAGGGTTTGGGTCTCTCTTTAGGCGGGGCATCAAGTACATGTCTCTTTACCGATTAACTAATTTTTAAACACTGGAGTAGATCCTAAAGAAATACCACTTCCTCATGAATTTATCTTGAATCGAGATGCAATAAATTAATCTACGCAATGGGTGTTTATAAATATGAACAAATATTTCCAAAAAATGTTGTCTGTATTTTATCATGTGATCATGTGCTTAATTGTAACAAGATCATAATTCAAGTATTTAAGTAAAATTTATTAACAAATTTAACGAATTTTTGATGTATTCAACCTACTCCATTTATTTCACCTGTCAACAATAAAGTTTGCACTCTTTAAAAAATAATAAATATACTTTTTATTATGATACTCATATTAGTTGATAAATAGCTTTAATGAATTTAAAAAATAATTTAAAATGAGTAATTAATGTCACGAATAAATAGAAAAAATAAATTAATTTTCTCTTAATACATTAAAATGGACAGATTAAAGTGAAAATTTAATATAATGTGCAAAAATAAAAGTGAAAAGGGGATGTGTGCCCGTTGCACCAGATCATTAGGGGAAGCGCCCTTTTACATCTGTATAGTTTTCCCTTTAGTTATATACAGTTTTTAGTTTTGTTTGTTGAATGTGCGAACTAATTCTCATCTCGAAAGTTGAAAAGAAAAATTATTTATATATAAAGTATGTAACTTTTTTAATGGTATGAGACTTTTTAAAAAATCGTACGAGCTTGACTCAAAGTAGATAATATCACAACATGTAAGAATGTCGTACATGCTATTTTGGCCAAATAATTGGTATCAAAAAGCCAATAATTTGGTGAAACGAGTGTGGATTACGTAAAGGTGTGGCTGTAAAGTATTTGCTCATCGTCTATTGGGTCAGTGCAGTTACATAACAAAGTAGCAATGGACTTTCTTGACCATAAATACTCAGATAATAATGTGACTGGCATATAATTAAATAACTTCAAATTAGCACATAAATGGTGATGTATTCGAAGAGAGATTGTTGAATGTGCGAACTAATTCTCGCATCGAAAACTAAAACGAAAAAGCCATAAATACTCGGAGGATGATGTAAGTAGCACATGATCAATCTCCAAATTAGCCCATATATGATGATGGAGGGAAATCATTACATCGAAAACTGGAGACAAAAAAAGAGCCTATCTTAATGGTTTGAGGCCCTTTGCAGAAATCGTGTGAGTTTAACCCAAAGCAGACAATATCATACTAGTGCACCACATAAGGGTATCTTGCAGGCTATTTGGCCCAACACTGCTTTCAACTAAGGCCACGAGAAGACTAGACCGAAATATAAAAATCCAGTGGTTTGTTTACCAAAACGAATACTGAACACCCACCCTAGCAACAAATCCAAGAACACTATCTGCGGAATCATTGATTTAGAATAATGTAAAGTATGATATACCAAGCACGCCAAACGTTTTATGAAAATTACAGAGTTGCGCTTTCAGGCGTTTCATGAAAATTACAGTATTGCGCTTTCATGTAGCAGAAAACACACTACTCAAATTTTCTTTCAACAGCCAACTTTGATATATAAAATGCCAGCCTAAGATCTATCCCACCGGCTTGTAAATTTCGATCTTGAGGACGAAGCCATAGGAGAGGAACCACGCCTAGCTGCGGTGTCAGGCTCATATCCTCTACCTCTTTCTTGAGAAGAAACTAAACCACCTGGTTTCTTAATAGAAGAAACTTGGCTGGGAGGCTCATATCCTCTACCTCTTTCTTGAAAAGAAACTAAACCACCTGGTTTCTTAATAGAAGAAACTTGGCTGGGAATAATTGGAAAAGAAAAAAAGAGAAGAAGATTAGAGAAGAATAAATTGGATTATGGTCTAGTATAAACAACAAGTATGACTTTACCTATGATTTCTTTGCACAGTCTTATTCTTCATAGCAACCAAATTCTTCACTTCTCGACTGTAAGAAACAGCAGAAGAGAGAGTGATCTACATGAATATAGAGGCTATTTCAAAGAAACAAATAAAATAGCACAAATAACACAAAATAATACACAGATAGCAGCTGAAGGTAGAGACAGTTGAGGACAGGTTTAAGAACACAAGCGCAAACACTGGGAAAGACCATCCAGTATAGAGTGGGGAAGAGAGAACTTGCATGAATAAAATAACGTTGAAGCCATGTAATTGTTCTATTGGACGCTAAACTTACCTGTTGACAAACTCTATTTTTGCCTTCTTCATCAAGGGACTCCTTGTGTTGCCAAAATTGCTACCAAGTCCACTACCTACAAGTTACCTCTTTATTCAGGAACAAATAGAGAAGTAACCTTATCACTGTAAGGTGTTCCTTATGACAAAATACCATGCATTCTAAATTAACATAACATATTAGTTAGAAAATAGATAAAGTATCTACAGAAAACATGAAGCCTACCGTAAAAGCTTCTTTTATTGCTAGAAGGCGGAACCTTTGTGCAGACTCGAACTTGTCGGCTTTGCCGTTCTACACACAAATAACAAAGATTCAATCTCGATAGTTCGACTACATGCCAATAAAATGGTAACTCACAACATATCTCCATTAAATGAGAATTAAACAAGCTTCAAAAACTAGATAACGTTAAGCATGATCACAATGTCCCAACAACATACCCAATGTAATCCACAGGTGGGGTCTGGGGAAGGTAGTGTAAGCAGACCTTATCCCTACCTTGGAAGGTAGAGAGGTTCTAATAGAGCCTCAGCTCAAGAAAAAATATAAGTACAACCTATCACCATAAAAGACCAAACTCAAATTTCTGAGCAGGATTTGTTTGGAACTCCCTAGCTGATACTGCATTCTGTAATACACTCTTGCAAGTCCCAACATATAGTCCTTTAAGAGGTAATTGGAAAATTTCCTATTGTTGTTAAAGGCAGCAGCCTAACTAGTCTAGATCAGCATCTGAATCTATGACAGCTTATTATGGCCTCAACTAAAACTAGAGGATGGTACCACTTACTGGGAATACAAATTAAAGAACAAAGAAACAGAAGGAAAGCACATACTGGCATTTTCATTTTGGTACAATTCCTTGATTCTTTCGAATGACCTTTGTTGAGTTTCCTCCACTTCCTTTGACTTTGCCTGCAAGTAAATTGATATACCCTTTTGTAATGTTGAATGATTTGATAACCACAATAAGAGGAAGATATTATCCAATACTAAACATATATCATAATAAGGGAGTAAAAAGTATAGAATGGGAGAACAAAATATGATATGATAAATCACCTCATATAACTGTTTCCATTTAAATGTTACTTTCCTTTGCTTCATTCTCTCGACCACCTGATTGATGCTCTTGTCACCAAATTCAATCTGGTAAAACCTCTTCCAAAGTCTATCAGTCACTTGACTGAGATCTCTTCCCTGAAAGAAGAATTTGAGTATTAAAAATGGACTTTATATGTAACACTGCAAGAGGATAACCTAATCATGGAGTTCCTTACTTCTGTCGAATTCTCCACATGTATTAATTGTTCAAGAGAACAGTGAGGCAAAACGCGCTCCAGTAGATGAATGTCTGTTTCACCAACATCCCCAAGGTATCTAACATTATCTACAGCTGTCTGAACACATAAATCTACCAGTGAAGGAACCTTACACCTCATTCTTACACGTCTTTTATGTCTCGTTACGTGCTCCAATCTATTCTGGCCAGCTCACACCTTCATATGAAAAAGTTAATCAGCGGAAGAAAGAAAATCCAGAACGTAAATCCAAACTTAGAAGCATTTAGTAGATTCAATACTAAACCAGATAAACAACAGCTTCCTGCTGTCTATCAGCAAACCTTCTATATCTTTCCTGTTGAATTCCAAGAAAATACTTCTTGCATAGATACAGTTGAGTTTCTTGTTTTCACATTATCATTTTTGAACATTTACAATTGATGCCTATGTATGTCCTATCATATCACCATATATCATATATTATACTCAAAGTGGGGAGCTTCTACCTTCAACGTTGGATTACCATTTTTTCCCTCCACTAAATCAAAATCTGATAAAATAATAAATATTTTAATTACTTAATGGTAGAATTTGGAGTCCAACATGTAACCACCCAACCCGCTAGTGATATAGTCCACTTTGGGCCTAGGCCCGCACGGCTTTAAAACACGTCACTAGGGTGTAGGATTTGCTTACTTATATATCCAACATCTCTCTTGTGTTTTGCCGATGTAGGACTTATTATCCTAAGCCGAGGTGTCACACATCAGCTCCACTTGAATTCTTTATAAGTTATGGCATTACAAATTTCCTTACCTTTAGATGAAGTCCAAAAGTCATTTGATTTAACTTTTATTTCCTTGCTTTTCTCCTTTCATTCATTCCATCCATTCACCATATTTAAAGCCCACAACTCTCCATATTAAATAAAAAATGAAACTGCCCATTTGTTTTTCCTGAGCAAATCCCAAATGGCAACAATTTAATTAAAGCATTAATAACTTATTTAAAGCATATAACTTAATTTGTCAAGCAACAATGAATATAAAAGGTGACTCGGTTAAGGACAGTACAATAAATAATACTGAATTTTTAATTGAAGTGATGTATGCTCTTCTGATAGTATATTAGGATGTTCAAAGGCCTTACTCCATAACTATCCAAAAATGCCATATCCTCTAAATTATTTGTTCCTTATACACCTACAGAAAAATTCCAAGAATGCAGGGTTTAATTTCTTGTGATTTTTGTTTTAATTTAAAACAAATCTCAGTCATAATCATATAATGAGTTTAGGTGTCTTTTGGTGATTAGTCTTTCCATTTGCAACGAAGAGGAAGAATTTAAGTAAAGGGAAGAGAAAGGTATGTCATTCGTGTAGAAGTAGTATAGCAATTGTGTTCTGATCAAGTGCGAGTCGTAAGAAATGAATTTTATTTATTTTAAATTGTCTTAAAGAAAGGTTTGATCTTTTATTTTCTTTGACTTCAAATGAAAATTGATTTACAAATTTCTAATAAAAATAACAAAAAGATACTTTCCTATTGACTTAAGAGGCCGTTAGAAATAGCTCGATTAGGTTTGTACCCAGGGGCGGACTCACGTATAGAGTATCGGGTGCTCAAGCACCCATTGACCCCGACGAAAACATGGTATATGTATATAGGAAATATTGGAAAATTGATATAATCTATTGGCGAGCACCCATAAACCAAAAGGTCTAATGGGTGCTTTGGTTTTGAAGCTGAAGTTTGAGTGGTCCGATGCCCTCTAGTGAGGGTTCGAATCTTAGTGATTGCAGCATTTTTTTACATTTTTACTCTTCTTTTTATACTTTTTCCATGCTATTTGCTTGTTTTTTCTTTATTGTTTTTCCACTTTTCTATTTTTAGTGTTTTATTTACTAACTATACTACAAAAATATTACTAAGCTCCTAGAAAGAAACACTTTTTTTGTCTAACAACTTTATGTTAAAGGAAGTGAGCATCCATGACCTTCAAATCCTGGATCATTGTACCAAATGCAACTATCAGTTTCCTCTTCTTTTCATCACTCTCCTATCATGTGCAATGCTTCAATTCAGTGTCAGACTACATTTTATTTTAAGGCTTGTACATCTATCTAATTATGATCAATAGTCTAGAATGTCTGTCACTTTCAACACAATTTTCACTTCCAATTTATTTTTATTGTGGTATGGTATATAACCATTAGAGTTGCAATAGTGACAGTGGTGTCATAAACATGAACATTGAATTGTTTTTGTTTTATTAGTCAGATTTCATATTGGCTTATTTCAAGCTCAATTCTCAAGTTGTTAAACAAAGTACCACATTCATGAAATCTCTACTTTACTTATGTTGTGATAACATATTTCAATAATCTTATGTGAATTATGCTAAGTCTTATACTAAATCACTAGAAATACACGTGCTAGGCACGTGTCTGAGAACTAGTTGCTTAATACATAATTCCATACAAGTCCAAACTTCAGCAACTATCAATAATGTAATAACACTTCGAAAAGCTCCGACTGTACAGTCGTATTGCTTTAAGAAAATATAAGTAGTGAATAAAATTTCAGAAATTTATAATTCATGGATTATGCATAACATTGATTAGGTCAACAAAAGCCGGACAGAAAATTATAAATCAAATTACAATTAAAAATCAAATCCATTGGATCGTTGAATTTCACAAAACTGTAGGCATTGGCAATGAAAAAAAAACGGGAATTAAACATAAGAAATTCACAGATATGAAATTATGGACCGGATGATCGAAATTATAACCGGAAACAGAAACAAAAGGAGAATTGAACCTCACCGGCACGTGATCGGAGCTGGAATCCGCCCGACGGACTCCTATAATCGAATATCTGAAAAAAATAATCTGAACTTAACGGAGAAGGAAGAAAGGAACTTTGAACTCCGATACAATTTACAATCTGCTAGGCATCGAAGGATTCATCGAAACACAGAAGAAAAAAAAAATTGATCGACTGATGGAAGGAGACAAAGACGGCGAACAGAGGTTTGCTATATCCCCAAAAAATAGTATCGAAAGTGTTTCAGCGCGTGCTTGTACGCGCAGTGGAAGGCAGGTAAACAACTGGGCCTTCAAAATTTGGATTAGAATCTAAAGGCCCAATTCAGAAAGTAGTCTCCTTTTGGGCTTTGAAAAGAAAGAAGGGATAATTAGAAGGAAAAATTACCTATATACGTTACTTTATTTACCATATCTTCAAATATTTTCTACCATTCAAAATATTTCAAAAATCCCTTCTTTTACAACCAAAGTTGATTTTTCCAGATACATAATTGCTACTCTCTTTTATCCAAATTAATGTATTTGTATACCACAGGATGTATCCGGATGGACTATTTTTTGGAATTAATGTATCCGAATTAATTTTTCCGGATACATAATTGCTACTTTCTTTATCCGAATTAATGTATCCGGATACCACATGATGTATTCAGATGGACTATTTTTTGAATTAATGTATCAGAATTTATGTATCTGGATGGGACAAATTTTAAGAGATTTTTGTAAATTGGTAAAGGGCAGGGATAAAATGCAATTTTCTCCTTACAATATGTAATTTATATAAGATATACTAATTACAATAGATGGTCATTCGGTCCATTTAATTATTAAAAAAATGGCCATTCGGTGTATATTCATGTATACTCAGTGTATATTTCATGTATAGAATATATCATAATGTATATTCAGTGTATAACTCATATATAAGTAATCTATATTGTATAGTTAGTGTATACTTTCTATGACTTTTGCAAGCTATATTGTATAGTTATTGTATATTTTTTATGATTTTTAGCTATTTTTTATGTAAATAAAATATGACTATATTTGTTATAAACTAATTAACTTATTGCATATATTTGAACTTGTCCCAACAAGAAAGGATAGTTTTAAATATATACAAGTAATTAGTTTACGATAAATATAGCCATATTTTTATTTATATAAAAATTAGTCAAAAGTTATAGAAAGTATTCACTGACTATATTATGATACACTCAAAAGTTGAATATAACTTACTTATACGTGAGCTATACACTGACTATACGTTATAATACATTCAAAAATCTGAATATAACTTAACTATATGTGGAGTATATACTGACTATTTATCAAACTAATTTTTTTTGAATATTTATTAGGCTAATTAAAGAAGAAGGAAAAGAATGAGAAATAGTAAAAGGGAAGATTGATTATGAAGGAGGAGGTGATTCTGGAAGCAAAATCGATTTTATTGCAAGTAATTTTACTTCTTTTTATTTAACTCCCCACCAACTCAAAATCTCCTCTAAACAATTTCAAATTTTTAGATATGAAATCATCTTGATGTTTAGAGTCTTTTGATATATAATTCGCTAAAAATGATCATGTTTGTGGTACATCAAAATTTTAAATCAAGCTTTTGAAACTTTAATGGTTGATTGATCAGGTAAGAAGAAGGAAGGAAAACTAAAAGAAACAAAGAGAAAAAGGAAGGAGGAGGAGGAGGAATAGGAAGAAGAAGCATTAATGGCTAAAGTGAAAGGAAGAATAAGAAGGGTATATGGTTGAATGGTCAGTTTGGCCATTTCTTCTACATAATATAGCAGAGAGGCTCTTTTGTATAATTAACCCAAGAACGAAAAGGAAAAAATAGACCAAATGTCCATTGGATCAAAATTTCTTACTCAAAATAACCAAATTATTATTAACTACATATAATGGCCATTCGATCACTTCTAATTCAAGCACGCGCGTATTATTAACTACATATAATGGCCATTCGACCACTTCTAATTCAAGCACGCGCGCATTGCTTTTTCGCTACTGCTTTTTCTTTCTGCTTTGTCTTTTCTTCCAATCATTAATAGCTTATTCCTTCTTTTTTTTCTCCTCTTCCTCCTCCTTGTTCTTCCTTATTTCTTTGCTTCTTTCCTCCCTTCCTCCCTCCCTCTTGCTTCATCTTCTTCTTCCATTTTTAAAGCTTGTTCAAAGCTCAATCTTAAAAATCGACGTGCCGTGAATCGTTTAGAGTGAATTTATATCAAAAGGCTCGAAACATTAAGAGGATTTCATATCTAAATTTTGAAACTGTTTAAAACAAATTTTTGTTGGTTGAGATTGAAAATCTCAACGATGTATATAGTTCTCTTAAATACAACCATTTTGTTGAAAATAATTTTTATTGCCGGTACATATTGATAAGTAACCCCCAAAAAAAGTCTCATTGTTTGATAATAGGGACTTTGTGTTGGAAAATTAATTCAAAATTGGACTATGAAACCGAAATAGTTTAGGATTTGATATTTTCTCTTAGCTTATTTAACTCATGTCTGACTCGGATTTGTAATCAACAGTATATAGAAATAAGTTTTCTAGTTCCTCGTTAAAGTATGTTTGATATTATTAGAGGTGTTTCAAATAAAAGATCTCACACTATTAATATAAGTTAAAAATGGATATCAAAGTTATGATTTTGGTGGTGAAATCAGTACTCCTCCTTTGCTTGGCTTAAAATCTTTAAGATATCTTGATTTGAGCTCAAACAATCTTGGAGGACTTCAAATTCCGACTTTCAACATGTGGATCTTTTAATTATTTCTTCCCCTCGTAAATAGTGAATATTTATTTGCATTAGATGATTAAGTACACTACATTTATATATCATATAAATTTACTATAATTAAGTGATTTAATTAAATGAGAATACATGTTAATTAGTTATGATTAAGTGTCAAAAATTAATGTGCAAACACATATGATATATTTATTGTTTTGGTGTAAACACCCATGCGAATAACTATGACAAAAATTTGTGTGAAAACACACATGCTTTGATTATTAAAAACACATTGAAGGGGAAGAAATCACTAGTTTCCCCAAGTTGTCTTTTCCTATTTTTTTCCCCATCTTTTGACTACAAAGTGGGACACCTATTGTAAAAAGTTTCTACCTTCTGTTTTTGAAAAAAAATTACGCGGTTCCAGTAACTCAAGGATTAGGACATTTTGGCACTGTGAAAGTGATTGGGAGAAATGCTATCGAGAAAATATTTATGTCACGTAGCTTATATTTTGAGTTTGTTACTTAATTACCAAAAAAAAAGAGTTTGTTACTCGTTTTAGCCCATATTTGTATATAAACACTTTTTATACAAGATTGATATATTATGTATAATATTTTCTCCAGATATAATGTTATATATGTAATATTATATATTGTGTTATGTGGTGTAACATTTTATACTGGGCCGTATATTTTTGAAAATTTTAACTTTTTTTGGTTTTCTGCCTTCTTTATTCCTCCTTTTTTTTTTGCCGTCCAATGATATTTTTAATATGATATGATATTATTCATTTTGGATTAAATTCATATGATCTTTTTTCCCAAGAAGCGTCACACCAATAAAAGTACTCTTATATCTTAAATGAAAATATAACATTTTCATTATGTAGTGTTAAGCTAAAATAACTCAAATATATTCTTAATAAAATATAACTTTCTTTTCGACTATCAGTATAAAAATTTGTTTACACACCTAACAACTTCTCATGTCATATTCAAACTCTGGCACTCCAACTTGGCAGTAAGACCACCTCGTATTTCCACTAAATGGAAGTGTCATTATCTTAATGATTTTCTTGTCCTTACTTTCTTCACTATAAATCCATTTGGTGCAAAGCTCCTCAAGAAAAAAACATGATAAACCAAACATGCTACTTAGTATGAATATACTTCATCTAACTCAATTTTTCATGTTTTTTCTGTTGGTCACATTTCTTTACACTAAAAATATCAACTTCATTTCTTGTCACAGTAATCTTAATGTGAGTTGTATAAAAACAGAGAAGGAAGCTCTGCTCAATTTCAAGAAAGGTCTTATCGATCCTTCGAGTAGGCTTTCTTCTTGGATTGGAGAAGAATGTTGCAAATGGAATGGCATTGTGTGTCACAAAAAAACAAGAAATGTGATCAAGATCAAGCTACGTAACACTTTTATTCATGTTGATGATGGATATGAAAATTATGAACTTGGTGGTGAAATTAGTCCTTCTTTGCTTGATTTAAAGTCATTATGGTATCTTGATTTGAGTTCAAACAACTTTGGAGGGAATCGAATTCCAAAGTTCTTTGGATCTTTTAGAAAATTGAGATACCTTAATTTGTCAAGTGCTGGTTTTGGTGGACCTATTCCTCCTCACATTGGAAATCTTTCAAGATTGCATTTTCTTGATCTTAGTAGTTACTCAATTAATGAGCCATTTGCTAACAACTTGAAATGGCTCACTGGACTTCAATCTTTGAAGTACCTTAATTTAGGCAGTGTGGATTTGTCTAAGGTGAAAAACCATTGGTTTCAGTCTGTTGACATGATTCCTTCCCTTCTGGAGTTGCATTTGCCACAATGCACTCTTTCAAATCTTCCGTTGTCTTTTGAGTTCTTCAATCTCTCTTCACTCTTAGTCCTTGATCTCTCGAACAATGGGTTCATCTCATTATTCCCATCTTGGTTATCTAAGCTTGGAAAACTTGCTTATCTTAATTTGAACTCGAATTATCTTCGAGGTGCTATTCCAATTGAACTAGCAAACATGACTTCACTCCAGACACTTGACTTATCGGAGAATTTTTTCCTGGAGGGTCAGTTGCATGAGAAAATGGGCAATCTGTTCAACTTGCGAGAACTGGATCTTTCTTTTAACAATTTCACAGGCGATATAACCAAATTCATAGATGGTCTTTCTAGATGCAACCACAGCAGGCTAGAGAGGATGAACTTGGGATATAATGCTGGATTAGGTGGAATTCTTCCAGATTCTATTGGATTCTTGAAAAACCTCAAGAATATTGAACTATGGAAGAATTCATTTGTTGGTACAATCCCTGATTCGATTGGGAATTTGTCATCATTGGAGGATTTGATCTTTGCATGGAACCAAATGAGTGGACAAATTCCAGTCACTATAGGGAAACTTTCAAAGTTGGTTGTCCTAGACCTTTTTGAAAATAATTGGTGGGGTGTCATCACAGAAGCTCACTTCACAAACCTGACTAGTTTGAAGGAATTGTATGTATCCTCAAACTCATTACCTCCTAGTCCTCCTTTGGTTGCAAACATTAACACCAAGTGGATTCCTCCTTTTAGTCTCCAGTACCTCAAGTTCAGGTCATGCAGATTTGGTCCTAAATTTCCTATTTGGATCAGACATCTTACTGAATTGCAAACTTTAACGTTCAGGCGTGCTGGATTTTCAGATACTATCCCTGATTGGTTGTGGGACTTGAACTGGGAACTTGAAGAACTGGATTTTGGTTATAATCAACTTAGGGGCAGAGTGCCAACTACTCTAAAATTTAAGCCTGAGTCCACTGTCTATTTGATGTCTAACCTTTTTGAGGGTCCAATTCCACCTTGGTCCTCAAATGTAGCCTCGATAAGCCTGAGTAACAATTCATTTTCAGGACCTGTTCCTTTTGATATTGGCTATAGATATCCAGATTTGACAGACTTGGATCTTTCCCAAAACTCTCTCAATGGAACCATTCCCTTGTCCATTAGCAAAATCACCAACTTGGTAACTTTGATTCTCTCGAACAATCATCTTACCGGAGAAATCCCTGATTTTTGGGACGAAGTACCAATTTTGTACACATTAGACCTTTCAAACAACAGTTTTATTGGCCGCGTCCCAAGCACCTTAAGTACCCTTAATTCCCTCAGATTCTTAATGCTAAGTAACAATCATCTTTCTGGAGAGTTCCCTCTTGGTTTCCAAAATTTTTCTTCCATGATCACTCTTGATCTTGGGAACAACCAATTTTCAGGAGAACTTCCTTCCTGGATAGGAGAAAAGATGCCAGTGTTGTTGGCCTTGAGCTTTCGATCGAACATGTTCAAAGGAGAGATTCCAAGTGAATTCTGCAACATGAAATCACTTCATTTTATAGATGTTGGTTCCAACAATCTCTCGGGAAATATCCCGTCTTGTTTTGGGAATCTGAAGGGCATGACTTGGGATCCTGAATCTCAACGTTACGAAGGTCAATTGAACTTATTTTCCAAGGGGAGAGATCTCTTATACAAGGATAATCTTTATCTTGTGAATGGTATAATCCTTTCAGGCAACCATTTGACTGGTGATATACCAGAAGAATTGACAAATCTTTCCAGGATGAATACCCTGAATTTGTCCATGAATCATTTGAGTGGAAAGATACCTGAAGAAATTGAGAAGTTGAGACAATTGGAAACTCTTGATCTCTCTAGGAATGAGATCCATGGTACCATCCCAACAGGCATGGCCAGCTTAACATTACTGACTCACTTGAATCTCTCGCACAATCACTTGTCAGGTAGAGTTCCCACAGCTAACCAATTTAACACCTTTAATGACCCTTCGATTTACACGGGCAATCCTGATCTCTGTGGAAATCCATTGCAAAACAAATGCAAGGATGAAACAGAAGAAGAACCTGATCTTCATCAGGATCCTCTTTATCATTCTTCTCCTAGTGAATTTGGAGAAATGGGGTTCTTTGTCAGTATAGGGGTAGGATTTGTTGTGGGATTCTGGGGAGTATGCGCAACTCTAATAATAAAAAGTTCATGGAGGCATGCCTATTTTCAGTCAGTTGGTTATTTGGGAGATAAGTTGTTTGTCATTTTCATTCTGCCTTTGGCTAGTTGGAGGAGATCCAGAAGCTAGGAAATTTAAGTATGCATATCTAATACCACTAATAACCAATGTTTATTATGTACCAATTATGAATATGTGCAATATAATGTGTTTAAGTTTTATTGTTTCTTAATCATTACCCCTCTGTTCTTTCTAAATGATCAATGCTAAGATGAATCAAAGAAATCGTGTAGTGAAGTCTTCTTCATTACCAAATTCTCTAATTAAAACTGAATATCTTCCTGATTTTTTTTAAAAAAAGTTAAAACTGAATTGTCATTTTTGAATAGGTCATATTATGAACTTGACTTTGAATCAAATTATGAAAAGGAAAAATAAAGAAGGAATTGATAGAACTATGCAACAGTGAGGTTGGCTTGGAAAATAAACAAATGAAGTATACTATAAAAGGAGGACCAGTTAGCAGTTTTGCAAAAGAATAAACTTAATCTTCATTAAACATTTGAATGTTCATATATACACTTGCTTGTGTTAACATTTTGGTTAACTGTTAGATACATTAGTCTCTACTCTTTGAAGAATGCCAATGTCTTCCGCATTTCCAGTTGAGATAGTGGAATCAGTAAGCGTACCATCAGTTTGGCTTTGAGTCTGCCAGAAGTGACTTCTCATCGATCTGAATCCTGAACCGCTTGTTGACATCCCTGGATCAGAAAGGACATCTTGAACAAGAGTTTGGCCTTGGAGCATGCTTACCACTTGAGACATTATTGGTCTAAGTGTTGGAGATGCATTAGTGCATAAAAGAGCAACATTCAGTAACACAATTGCTTCTTGTGTTGAGTAGTCAGAACCCAAGTCCGGATCAACCAATTCCAATATACTCCCTCGCTCTTGCAAAACATAAGCCTAATCAAAACAGAAGATGAAAAACAGTTAATGTATTAAAAAAGTATAGCATGTTCATTTGCTAAAGCCATTTTTAAAGTACCTTGGCTCTAAATGTACAAGTCGATGCAGGGTAAGATTAATAAGATGCTATTAGTATTACTCAGAATGTTGATAAAATGTTCTCTGTTTGAGATGAAACTAGAAGGGGAAGTGGTTTAAGGATGATGGAATCCCAGATATTTGGTCGAAAATAGGGAGAAGTATAAAAATTCCCGCTTTTGGGACTACATTGGTTTGTTGTTGTTGTTGTAGAGAGATTTATAAAAGTTACCCAATCAAGAAGATAAACACAATCTTCCGTTGGCCTATAATTTGTATTGCTTTTCCCACTAATAATCTCCAATGCAACAACTCCATAGCTGTAAATATCTGCTTTACTAGTTAAGTAGCCTCGCATCGCATATTCTGGAGCCATGTAACCCCTGTATAACCAAATAACCAAAGAAGTTCCAACATATCAGATCTTGGTTTCCTCATCATTAATACAGTTACTTACTAATTACAGAGAATTCTGACATAAGCAATCTTCACATTTCTTAAAAGTTGAAGTAGCAATAAAATATTTTCTTGAAGTTCACCTATAGCTCTTATGAATTGCAAAATGGAAAATTATGCCTGAAGTGAGGCGTTGAGGCACTAATAATTAGCAAACCAAGGAATTAAAAATATAGTAGGGAAAGAGAGGTGGATTTACACATTGATGAATAAAGTTATATATTACTGCTCTACAAAGGCTGTTTAATATCTAGAAAAAGTTATATTTCTTTGGGCAGGTTAATAAGTTCTTGGCTTGCTTTACTTTTTGGCAGATTATACCTACAAATTTGCTTTCTGATGAGAACAGTACCACGAGTGTTTCAAGATTAATGAGGATTAAATGTTAAGCCATTTTCTATGAATCATATCAACCAAATGTTGTTGCTAATGGGATCGAAAAAAGAGGAACTAGTTTCATAATACTTACACAGTTCCTGCAATCCTGGTACTAATGTGAGTAGTATCATCCTCGTGTAGTTTTGCCAATCCAAAATCAGATATTTTAGGATTGAAGTCCCTGTCAAGCAAAATATTACTGGTCTTGATGTCTCTGTGGACTATCTTCAAGCTCGACTCCTCGTGGAGGTATGCTAAACCTCTTGCAATTCCTAGGCAAATTTGTTTTCGTGTAGACCAGTCTAATTTCATTTTGCCAATTGGGCCTTTGCCTATTGTAAGAGAAAGACAAACGAAAAGAAAAAGAAGAAAATACCAGCTCAGTCAGATAAACAGTGTCAAGTGCATAAGCAGCAGATATATTTTGGTTGATCATAGTTAGGAAGTATTTACCAAAAAGAGCACGAGATACACAGTTATTTTCCAGGTACTCGTAGACAAGCAATAATTGGTTTCCTTGAATGCAACATCCATAAAGCTTTACAAGATTTGGATGTTGTACTGCAGAGATCATCCCTATTTCATTCAAAAATTCTCGAGTTCCTTGTTTTGACTTTGCAGAAAGTTGCTTCACTGCAATTACTGTTCCATCAGATAATAGACCCTGTGTACAGAAGTCATGATTCAAAACTCTATTCAGACGCGTGCAGCTTATGGTCAGCAAGTAAGATTATAATAGATTAAATCCTATGTCGCGAAGATAAGAAATTTGCATCTTAGTTGATGGA
Source organism: Solanum dulcamara (assembly GCF_947179165.1). Lineage (NCBI taxonomy): Eukaryota > Viridiplantae > Streptophyta > Magnoliopsida > Solanales > Solanaceae > Solanum > Solanum dulcamara. The sequence continues at coordinate 4,694,279 of NC_077242.1, forward strand.
AAAAGATCAGTAAATTAATCCACTTCTCATGCCTATAGAAATACATATGGTAATAGAGCATTTCCTGTGCAGTCTCCTCATTACACGCAAATATTAACACATCCTTTAAAGGTTTGTAGAATTTAAGATTTTAGTCTTTCATTTTCTCTTCTAAGAGGCATCTACACTATGTCATTATGATCCTTCTCATGTTAGTATAATGATATTTATAGTTATGTGTTTGATTTAAAATAGACGAGGAAAAGATGATTACCTTATAAACTGAACCGAAACCACCTTCCCCTATCTTGTTTGCTGGGTCAAAATTATTTGTCGCGGCTTTAATCTGTCTGAGAGTAAATAGTCCAGCTTGTAGATCCAGTCCTTTAAGTTCTGTTCAAGAGGAAAAGTATCTCAGCGGAAGCTAATGTCTATAACACTATGTTTCTACAAAGTTCATATAAGCTTTGGTCAAGTGCTTCAGACCATTAATGATTTTGAAAGCCTAAAATGAATAAATGGCAGATGAGATGAACAAGCGAGTCAATAAAACGTAAAGCATAATTTCGAGTATTTAAGCTGATATAATTTGGTATGAACTGAAATAATGGATATAAAGTAATTGTGTAGCTTAGACATTTAACTTGAGAAGATTATTGCTAACTCATAGGTCAAATAAAATGGCTGAAAGGGATATTATGGTAAAACTTTCAAAAGTAAAATACTTGTAGTTGTTACCTCTATCAGTAGACACGTTTTCGCCCAGACAACCTCCCTTATACAAGATACCAATAACCAGAAGGACAAGAAATACTGATCCAGCTATCATGCCGGCCAATATGCCAACATGAATTTTACTCTTTTGAGCTGCAGGCAGAAGAGCAGGCAGACGAGCAGGCAGAGGAGGGGGAAAATCTGCATGGAAAGGAAAAAAATAATATGACATCTCAAGACTTGTGATGATTTTAGCAAAGCTTCAATGACTTGCATATGCAATTTGAAACATTTTCCGTTTGAAGTCTTAGTGTAAGTCTTGATGCTGCCACTACCAGACAAGATTAAGGAACTGAATCTCCCCACAGTATTCAAAATGCATCATGAAAATTAAGGGTATATGAAGTTTTTAGGTTCTGATACTTAAACCTCCTGAAATAATACGTTGACAGCGGTTTTAGATGCATAATGACTCAGTAGGAATAGAATTTATAACGTCAAGATGGTCACACAAAAACTTTTTAAGCCTTGGTATGTAGAGTCATTTGGTCTCGAAAAGATTTTTTTAGTACTAGTACATCAGAATAATGTCCTATGTTCCCTATGGCATTCATTAAAGAAGATTTGAGCATACAACTGTGAGCAAGACAGATATAAACTTGAAGAAAGTAAAGGGAACATACTATTAACAACTGATATAGCTGAAATTAGAGGACCATAAACCCCTCTAACTGGAATTCCTGTAGTCCCCCTTCCTGCCCAGTAAAAATGGATCTTCAGTGTGTTGCTTGTCACATTTACAGTGAACGTCTTCACAATGGGCTTACCAGGCCCACCAGCCTCTTTTGCAATGTTAAAATCCTTCAACACCAGATTTTCCTGTCTCAAGAAGAAAGAATAAATACACACTGGTGGCAGCAAACATGAAACTCACATACATTTCACCTTCCCCCAGAGCATGAAATTTACCTGCAAGTAGACATCAAATATACGCTCTCCAAGGCTGTAGAATGAAGTATCATTTGTGAATATTATCTCCGCAAAATGGAGCTTGACAGTGTAGCTTCCATTCATTAGACATTGTCCATAATATGTGAGGGAGAGGGGAGATATACGTGCAGCAGTGTACAATTCCAGTTCAGGGTCCTTGACGTTTTGCAGGGCAGAGACATTGGTATCGATATAGACATCAGACTCAACATCGTTGTCCATAAAATTTCCTGTGCTGCTAAACGCCCAGTTATGTCTTGAATAATACATAGAAGCACCTCTGGGTTCTAAATCAGCTTCATAAGTTGTATGTTTTGTACCATTCTTGATGGTTACCTCTTTGCCTCCACAATTAATGTGCATAGAATATTGTTCTGCAAACCAGCAAACAAGGGCACTCTTAACAAGAATTCAGCAGAAAATCACTATGAACAGATCAGAAGACAGCATTCTGTCCCAAACTGATAAATCATATTATTTGTTGTCACTAGGGGTCGTAAAGATATGACACTTGGGCCTAATTCAACCCCAAAAGCTAGTTCATGAAGAGAGGATTAGCCAAGTCCATATAAGCAAACTACCAGTTCATTCCCCAACCAATGTGGGACTCTAACCCACTCTGACACCGCCCTTTCAAACCCAGGCCCAACTGGAGCATGGACCAGGAGCCCAAAGGTGGATGGACCTGGCTCTGATACCATGTAAAGATATGACACATGAGCCTAACTCAACCCCAAACACTAGCTCATGAGGGGAGATTGAAAGTCCATATAAGCAAACCACCAGTTCATTCCCCAACCAATGTGGGACTCTAACCCACTCTAACAGGGGTGAGACTACGTACACACCACCCTCCTCATATGCCACTTGTGGGATTACTCTGGGTATGCTGTTGTTGTTTTATATTTTCTGCCACTAGCTGACCTCACACTACAAGTGGACCTTTTTATGTGACAGGAGACAGATTTTGTTGCGCTATCAATTACAGAAATGGACACATAAAAGTTTACTTACGCCGATCTCTTGGCTCAGAACAAGGGAAATTCTGCTTCAGGCAAGGATGGATTTTGTTTCTGCAACACAGAAAACAAAAGAAAAAGTTGTTAGAGTGCTACAGAAGTTTTCTATTGTATGTCAGAGTTCACTCTCAGTTATAGATAAACTCAAGGAACAATAGTTTCCTCTGTAAGATCAGAACAACAGATAAATTTATTGTAGGCATATTGGTCTTACGATTCTTGTCCCAATACAGAATAGCTCTCCACCAAGTTTCTGAAAAAATTGTTTTGTTGTTAGAAAATTATCACAAACAAATAAGTCAGATGAAGAAAACAATTTTATTAGACAACTTACTGATTTCCACGTGGACATTCAAAAGGTGAGGTTTGCCATGTAAAATTGTTATCAGAAACATCTCTGTGAAGCAAAATAGACAACAAAATTAGACTAGAAGTTTAGCAAGTCCATAATACTAATAAATTTTTGAAGCTTAGAGATGATCTTTTACATTTGTTTAGTTCCTTTCACCATTCTTTTTTTGGCACAAATAGGTTACTCAATATCGAATACATTCTAAAAGAATGCAGTCAGAAAAAATTTAACAGCAATCAAGATTTTGTAAATTTATACTCCATCCGTCTCAATTGATGTGATGTTGGTTGAGTTGGCATGGAGCTCAAGAAATAAAGAAATACTTTTGAAATTTGTAGTCTAAAACAAGTCATAGATGTTTTGCGACTATAAATCATCTCATTAGGGATAAAATGAGCATTTTAAAGTTAAAATTGTTGCTTAATATAGAAATGTATCATTCTTTTTGGACTGACTAAAAAAGGGAGAACGAATTAAGTTGTAAAAACACATACACATTCTTGTTTCTGTTTAAAATCCACCCAGGAACAAGTCCAGTAAGTTTGTTTCCGGTCAAATATCTGCAAAGTACCAAAAGAATAAGAGAAAAGAAAAAACAAGGAAGCCTATTATTGATAAGCATCTGGCTATAAAGAAATAAAGATATCTGAAGAATATCCACTTACATAAAATCTACTTTGGATAGGTGTACAAAAGTTGATGGAATATCACCAGACAGGCTGTTAAAACTAAGGTCCCTAAATTCACAAAGCAAATAATAGTAAGTTCCATGGCAAAACAAATTTCAGCTAAAAAAGATTCAGAATTGTAAAGAAGTGTACATAGCATGAAAACAGATAAACATCTTTCTTACTACTAATCAAAAGATGTTCTAACTACTAATCAAAAGATGTTATTGCAGTAAAAGTTAAAAGAAGGCCATAGTCGTTATTTTGTGCACCTCATTAGATCCTTAGTTAGATTTATTAGTCAGACTTATTGTGATACTTCTTCATTTCAAGTGTATAATAATCAACAGAAAAGTAGTCAGCGTGAATAACAACTTACTTACTCCGTTCCAATTTATGTAGCACATTTTCCTTTTTAATCTGTCAAAAAATAATGTCTCCTTTCTTTCTGTTTACCCTTGATGAAATGATTTATAGCCAAACAAATGTCGTTAGACCCCAGATTTCAAAATTCTTCCTTTCTTTCTTAAACTATGTGCCAAGTCAACGATGTCATATAAATTGGGACGGGGTAGTAAAAGTTAGACATTTATATTTTGCTGGAGTTGTTATACAGAGAAACAAAGAAGATAACATAGTATGCTACCCCAGATTACTTCCTGGAAAATAACATCTTTGGTTGCTTTTATCAATTTTGACTAATCACAACATGTTCTTCCATACATAAAAATATAGTGAGGTTCAGGGCACTGTTCAAAGCTACATTTGCTGTTGAATCCCACAGTGAAGCAATAGCAAACTGCCAATAGTTACAGCCAGAAATAACCCCCTCCCCCCAAAGAAAAGGTATCAACATGCAGGAAAACTGAACAAAAAAAAAAAGTGATTGAATTTTTTTCAATCTTACAGTGTCTTCAATTTCTTCATTTCCCCAATATATTCAGGCAGTTCTCCATGAATTAAGCACTTCCTTAGTATTCTGCATTGCACGAGAGGAATTCAGAATCTTTGATCGGAAATTGTTTCCAAAGTTGAAATGAAATGTCCTTCAAGCAGTCCAATTAAGGAGAAAAAGTAAAGAAACTCACAGTATTTTTATGGATTCTAGGTTATCTAATGGTGGAAAACCAGATTGTCCTCTTTTTAGATCACTGATCCTTCTGAAATTCATGAAAGAAAAAAAGAATAAATTAGTTTACTCTCAAAGCAACCACAAATGAAATCAAAAAGGAGTTTCACATTGGCTTACAAATCAATTAAACTTGTCAGGGAAGATATAGCGGAAGGAATGGGACCCTCAAAAGAACAGCCTTGTATATGCCTGCAAAAATTACAGTAACATTGGAGGTTCATGAGATCAGAGCAATAACTGAAAATATGCAGGAAAATTTGGGGTATTAACTTCTAATATATCCAGGCTAAGGCTGGTACAATAGATCCTTATGGTCCAGCCCTTTTTCCAGATCTCGCTCATAGCAGGAGCTTAGTACATCGCGCTTCCCCCCCCCCCCCCCCTTTTTTTTTTTAAGCTAGAAACTAGACTTCATCAAGCCTGCAAAGTAAAGAAAAAAGAAAGCTTACAGTTTTTCAATTTTTGTCCAGCTGCTGATAAATTTTGGTATCTTTCCAGTAAAATTGTTGTCGCTTATCCTCCTAATATATCACCAAAAAGATAATGAATTAGTTGTTGAATTTGATTGTAAAGAAAGGAATAGCAAACCAAAAATCGTAAAAATAAAATGTCAACTTAAGATCCCCAAGGACAATGTAGCAGAATCAGTGGAAGAAATGGACAGTAAGGAATAGAAGCTAGTTCAATAACCACAGTCAAAGAGAACCTCAAGAAGGAGAAAGTTAATTATGTGATCATCCATCACAATTCACAAGGGACAGAAAGAATGACCGAATGAGAAAGAGTTTAAACTGTGAACTCACAGATCAGTTAAGTTGGTTAGCTTGGCTAATGTGGCTGGCAAAGCTCCGGTTAATTCATTTGACGACAGCACACTGAGAATTAAGGCACAGAAGCATTAATACAACGTGAAACGAATAAAGATTTCCAGAAAAAAATTAAAATAGGAAAAATAGAATTACAGTTTTTCCATATGAACCATGTTGCCGATTTCTGGAGGAATTGTTCCTGAAAATTTGTTTCCTTCAATGCTCCTGTATTGACATCCATAGAAGAGGTATTTTAATTCTCATGGAATCGAATTCAGTCTTGTCAGAGCAGCAGCTAGCTTCTGAAATAAATTGCCTTAGGAAAGAAACTTGAAAAAAATGCGCACAGACATGACATCCCCTATTATTTGTGATGTCTTCTTTACTTCTGCTTTCTCCTTTTAAATGATATGTGTTACTTGAGCCAAGGGTCTTTCGAAAACAACCTCTCTACCTCCACAAAATAAAGGTAAGGTTTGCGTACACTCTACCCTCCTCAGAACCCACCTGTGGAATTTCACTTGGTCTATTGTCGTTGCACACATACAAGACAAATAGGGATCTTTTTGCTACACCTTCGTAATATGATTCTCACTTCAATACCAATTTAAAGTAGAATATGTTCAATCAATGAATCACCATGGTAAATGACTTAACATTTTACCAGGTTACCAATTAGTGTTTATCATATAGATTTTTTCTTGTAATTACTTATAAAGTCAGCAAATAGAACTTAAACTCAATTATGTAATACTATATGCAGTCAGTAAATAAAACTTAAACTCAATGGTAAAACAGATTAAATGCAAGTATACAACACTGGAAATGACTAGCAGGCATCAGAAGAGATTTGATCTTACAGGTTCCTAAGTGTAGTAATTCTGGTGAGAACTTTTGGAAATGGACCAGACAAGTGGTTTCCCATGACAGAGCTGCATTTAAATAACAAGTGTTTTCATGTCAAATAGCTTATTCTAAACCAGACGAGAAAAAGTAAGCACTAATGAAGAATAGTTTAGGTGAGAAATAGTATGTACAGTTCAAGCAAGCGCAGTGACGCCCATTGAAACGGGATTGAACCATTGAGATAATTGCGACTGAGGTCCCTGCATAATCATCATTTACTAATTGGATTAGCACAAATTCTAAGTTTTCAAATAGTAATATCAGGTGTTTCAGTCTATTGAGTGAATAATGTTGTAACAAGGACTTACAAGTGCTTAAGATGGCGAAGTTGCGCGAATTCTGGTGGCATATTTGCTGAAATATTCTGTGCCTTCAAAGCTCTGTGGCATATTTAGTGTTAGCTTTTGACTACTACATTCCATTACATGCAAGTTAAACATAAACAGGAAGTATACAATGTCGGTTTGTTTGGTTGTTTTAAGAAAGAGTCTAACTCAATACACTAACCGTCTGAAAAGATAATTACTTTTTCAGATAACTAGAAACTAATTACAGGTAATATACATGATAAATTGAATTAGTAACCTGAATTATAAGACATGTAACAGCAAGTATTTTTTTAAACAATCTTGTGGAATTTTTTTGAAAGTCAAATAAGTTTTTGAGTTTTGAAAAACTTTACAAAAAATAATGTTATGCTCAAGGGTCCACAGACACCTCATTACAGCTGGGCTGCCATATAAGAAGTTGACTCAATTTTCAGTCAACTCATAGAATTAAGTGTTACTTAAAGTGAACACATTTAATTTCCTATTCACAAAAGGTGTGCTACTAATCACTATAGTACACACACTAATCAGTTCAAAGTCTCAACCTTTCAAACTAAAAAAAAAAAGTTTTAATCTTTTCTCTTGCAAAGAAACTACTTAAAACTGCAAATTCAATTGTTGCTGTCTAAAAACAAATTATCTTCGCCTCTATGTTACTCGGACTCTTTAAAAATGTGATCAGAACAAATTCTCCAAAAGAAGTGCAGGAGGAGTGGAACAGATGCGACGACATTTTTCGAGAGTCCAAAAAACATAGCTTCAATTCAAATAGGGAATTACAGATTAAAACATACATGGAGATAATATGGCAGGTGGAATTGTTGTTAAAAGAGCAATCACAAGCAACAGAGCTCTCAAACCCTTTAACAGTAATAGGAGTACTCCAATTTCCTTCTCCACTACAAGGATCTTTATTAAAATCCCAATCTCTTTTCCCAAACTTTTTTGCAATCTCTTTCAATGCTTTCACTGCACATCAAGAAATGAACATATCTGTAATTGAAAAAACTAAGCAACACACTTCAATGAACAGAAAGCTGCAAACTTTTTCTGATATTTTCCAAGAAAATGAGCATATGGGTAATTTGTACTCCCTTCAATCTGTTTGTCATCTTTTTGACTTGACAAAGAATTTTAAAAAGTAACAAAATGCTTTTTAATTAGTGATCAAACATATCACGTGAAAAATTAAAATTAAAAAGTTATTAAAAAAAAAAACATTCTCTATAAACAGATCGAAGAGGAAATTAGGACAAATAAATTGAGACGAAGGGAGTAAAAACTAAACAGAAGAGTTCAATGAACAGAAAGTTTCAAACTTTTTCTGCTATTTTCCAAGAAACTGAACATTTGGGTAACTGAAAAAACTAAACAGCAGACTTCAATGAACAGAAAGCTCCAAACTTTTTCTGATATTTTCCAATAAAATGACCACATGGGTAATTGAAAGAACTAAAGCAGCAGACTTCAATGAACAGAAAGCTTCAAACTTTTTCTTATATTTTCCAAGAAAACAAAGTGGGGATATGTAAAAATTGAAAAAGATTATTATTATTATGGGGTTACCTTCTTCTTGGGGTAGCTTAGATTTTGAAGTGGCTGCTAAAACTGTGAAGAAAACAAGAAAAAGAGAGAAGAACAGATATTGAAGAAGCAGAATCTTCATAATGCTCATTTTAGTTTCTAAAAAAACAGTGCAAAAATCCTTCAGTGTTTCAGCTCTTCAGTCACTCCCTTGTTGGCATTTTTTTTATTAGCAAGAGAAAAGAGAAAATGGAAGATTGGGTTGTATTTCATTATGGAATCTTTTATTTATAGGATTGATGTGCTGAATGCTGCATTTTTTAAATTTTTTTGTAAGGGATAAGAAAATATTTTGAACAAAGGGGATTGGATGGTAGTGACAACTACACTGTTTTCTTGGATCTAATAATTTTTTTCTTTCTCACTTGTGATGTTTTTAATATTTTAATCAAATTCTTAAAGACACTTACCTAAAATTTGTGCACTTATAGTAAAAGATGACAGAGTCCGTTTGGATTGACTTATTTTAAGTAATTTTAAATTAAAATAGCTTTTAAGCATTTTAAGAGTGTTTGAATAAGTTTAAAAAATGCTTATAAGCACTCAGGTTTAAGCTAAAATGCTAAAAATAAATCAAAACCCATTAATTGAATTTTTTAACTTTTGACTTTTGACTTATAAGTCAACAATGAAAAGCCAATCCAAACATGCTAATACTAATGAAAACTCAGTTCACTAACAATATTTAAGACGTATTTGGTTTCATTAAGATTTAACTGTTAAATTATAAATGATGATAGTGGATAATGGGGTGCAATGATAAAGACGATTAGTAGTAGTAGTGGATAAAATAGTGATGAACTATATGTCATGTCTTAATAAATCTTAAACAGACACATTAATATATAATATTATAATTTTATTATAATCTTAATTATTTAAATCTATTCGAAATCATTAAATGATTGTAAAATTTTAAAAAAACATATGTAATGATTAAGATTTAAATTTAAAAATAAATAATTAAATTTAATGATTAAAATCTAATTATTAAGATTAAGTTATTCATCAAGCGTAAGCGAATGAGCTCTAATGAATTGTTCAAGCTTTCAAAATATTCTTATTTCAAAGAATGTTTTTATCATAAGTAATATTTGAAAAAGTACTTTTAAAGAGTAGTCATTTATATTTGGTTAATTTATTTGAAAAGCATATTTTCAACATTATAATAATAATTTATTCTTGGCTAACGTTCCAAAAGTGCTCAAGAAGAAAAAAAAATACTCTTTTTCGTTTCTGGAAAACATTTTTTGTTGCTACTAAAACATATTTACCCCGCACCCCCACCCTAAAAGTTAGAACAAACACCTAAATTCTCTGGTTAAATAAATATTTGTTAATTATTTTTAGCATTTTTGACTTTCAATAAGTTTGGCCAAACAAATATCAACCTGAAAAGAACACAAATTATTGAAATAAATTCTTCATATTTATTGAATTCTCATTTATTTTTTTACTTGTTAAAATAATATTTAATTTTTCGAAACTATAAAATCTTGCCATGTTTACCCAAATATATCTTCATATTAAAGTAGATGATATATCCTTAAATTTTGCCTTTTAAAGTACTTGTGTGGACTGGAATTATGGTTAAGATGTTAATTTAGACACTGGACTTACAAGTAGATTAATCAGTACTTTTAGATAATGATATTTTATGCAATTATCATATTAATCATGTGCTGTTACTTATATCCATTAATTAATCAATCTTAATATATGTAACGTAAACCACATGCTGATTTTTGTGTCAATGGAGAACCTTGTTGCATGCTTATTTGCTACGTTCCCACGTTCTTGTATACACGGCTTGGCTCGTTCTTTAAGCCCTTCCACCTTCTTAATATTTGATATTTGCATCGATTAATCCTGATTCGTGTTATGTAAGATCCATTTGAGGGAAAACACTTCTTAACATAATTTTTTAAATACTTAAGGCTCAAAGTCAAAATCTCTAATCAAAGATAAATTAAAGAATTTTAGTCATTCCACCACAGTTCTTGTTGGTACCATTAATGGATTTGATTGCGGAGTTTAATGTTTGGCTGTGCCCTCTGTTACACTTACACTTACACATAAGTCCTTCATAATACATATATACTTGATCGATGGACTTTGATTAATATTTAAGTCAATTGTCATTGGCTCTCGATTACCATATGTAGATTCAAAGGCGAATTTAGAATCTTATATTTTATTTATTTATTTTTAGTTTGAGTATCAAATTACTAGGTTCTAATGTCTAAATTAATTTTTAAAAATTATGTTACATGAATTCTTTAAGACAAAATAATATGTTGTTTGATTTTAACTTGACACGAAATTTAAAAAAATAATATTTTTTTTGAATCTTGTGGTCTAACACTAAAGATATATGGAATGTATCAAAGTGTACGTCCTATAATTTTGTAGTATTAAATATGTTAGAAAAAAATTAAAATTAAAGAGTTGCTAAAAAGAGATGAAGACATTTTTTTTTGGAACTAAATGAAAAAAAATAGTAAGACAAACATATTAATGCCCCTGGAAGAGAAAACTGCCAACCAGATTTTGATTTTAAACGACAATAATTTGACGGAAAGAAAATTAAAATGTGAAAGTGAAAGACTATGTATATCGACGGGATGTGAGTCAAAGGTGTTATGTCTTGATACTGATACAAACAACAATAAGATTTATGATAAGAATATTTTAATGACAGAGTCAGGATTTTTAATAAGAGAATTTAAAATTTGAAAAAGTAGACACGCAAATTAGCTGAAGGGAGTTCGAAATTTACTATTTATATATAAAAAATTATTTTAATCATGTATAAATAGTATAATTTTTTAACGAAAAATATTCGGATGAACTCCTAGCCACAATGTGGCCCCGCCCCTCGTTGTGGTGCAGTGGTGAAACAGTTTCACCCTTAACTAAAAATCTGAAATTCAAGCCTTAGGTATGAAGAATATTATATTGAAAGCGTCATGCGATCTTTAATCTAAATATTAAAGTTTCAATGTGATAATTGAACATCGAATAAAATACCAAATAAAAATACAAATTGTCAACCGTTACTTTTAATGCTAAGTTGCCAAAACAATAATAGCCTTTAATAATTGGAGAAAGAATATTATGTGAAAGAATCGGTCAAACTCATTATAAGACGCATAAGTTTACGCGTTATGAAATAGTACGTTCATGTCAATTTTCTACTCATTACTGATGAGGAAATCCGCTAGCAAATATATACCATAATTTGATTTAGTATAAAATTTTAAAAATCTTTTAAATCTTTTTTATGATCTTAAGTATATCAAGATAATATTTATATTATTATAATTTAAAAAAAAATTATAATCTAAAACATATCATAATATCTATATTAGGGTGAAGCTAGAATTCAATGCACGGATTTGATCAAATCAATTAATTTTAGTTTAAATTTTGTATTTGTATTAAGAAGCTCATTAAATATTATAAAATTAAATTTAGAACCCGATAATATCATTTAATATTGCTATCCTAAAATTTAGAACCCATAAAATAAAAATCATGGCTCCACTTTTAATTTGTGTAGTTATAAAAATTTCTCATTAAACAAATATAAAAATATATTTTTTTTTTAAAAAAAGTCAAATAAAGTCGAACCAATAAAGTATTAGAATCTCTTCTAACATTATATTAATGTTGATTATGACATACATTGATTTTAAATATCGGTTTTACTTTTTGCTAATTTGGTCCAATTTTAAGTGGTCACATTAAGAAATTAAGAATGAAAATTTACATAAATGTACTACATTAAGAAAATATTTACTATTTATAGCAATAATATTTTTTTTACAGAATATTTATAATACAATTTTAATACATATTAGCGAGAATAATTTATAAAACTATATAATACAAGTTTTATTCATGAATAATTTATTTATCACATACTTTAATACACTTATAATACATTGTGTCAATTTCTTACCAAACAAGTATAATATATTTTAAAACACTTATAATACATTTATATTGCATGCATAATTCACTTTTAATACATAGTAGATATATCATAATATTGCTATATATTGCTATAAATGGTAATAAATAAAAAGTATCGCTAAAATCAGTAATTATTTATTTAAAAATATTTTTCCTAGTAATTTTTCCAATTAAGAATGTACTTATTGGTATTTTATATATATAAAATCGAACACTCTCAGATAAAGTAAAAATTAGGACGGACAATCAACTAACTTACTAAGATACTCATTTACGTACTAGTTAGAGCACTCCCCCCAAACCCACCCACCCCACCCCACCCCCAACATTACTGTACCTCTGCTCCAATTAAGCCATATTAAGTCGAAAAGATATAAATCGTAACTTATAGTCAAATAGACCTTATAACTAATGGTATTAAATGATTTTTTTAATCCTTATATCAAAACCTTAAAGAACAGTTAATATGAATTGGAAGTACTACGCTTCTGTCACAGTTTATTTGTTGTTCCATTTAACATGTATTATGGTAAATTTTGTTGAAGATAAAGGGAAGCTCAAGATATAGAATAGATTGAATAATTTGGTCCAGTCAATTTACAACTGGAGTTAGAGTCACACTAGGACTAAACTACTTATTTCGACTAGGCTACTACTTCTTGTACTAGATGAAGTCGACTAGGATTAGATTATTACGATTAGGAGTAGGACTCAAATTATAGCTAGTTTAGGACTCTACAATTCACTCCTATAAAAGGAGCATGTACTCTATAGTTTTAATTATCAGTACAATCCTTGATTTCTCTCATTCTTTTATTGAAATTTCTACGGATTTAAATCAGGAAGCACTTAATTTAAACGCGGCAATAAAATATTACATAATAACTTGGAATTATATTTTTTTCTCAAAATAAATTTAATAAACCAAAGGTTTTTTGTAAAAAAAAATATATGATGTTGTTAGACTGTCAAAAACACAATGTAACAACTAATTAATTTGATATAGAAAAATCGTGAGATAATAGAATATTGGTGAAAAGGGAATTAATGTCAAGATTGTTAATAAAAATAAATTTATAACTTATATGTAACCAGAAATTCCTTTTTAATACTAGAGAAACATTGGATAGAACATTCTATGGAGTGAAGAAAAGAAAACTAAAGCACTAAATTGATACATATGATTAAGACGCTATTTGGAGAAGCTATATATGTTTGTTGCTTTGTTAGTAAATAAATATTAGTTTAAGGAATTGTATATATTTTGTTTATGGAATAACAACATTATTAGAAAGCATAAACAATGCATTATTATTTTTTGGGGTATCCAGCTATTTATTTATCCAGCTGCACTTCTTTACTTGATCAAGAGAAAATTAACAGCCAAAATCAAATATAGTAAAAGTTCTAGTCGGATCATTATTTTAAGTAAGGCACCCATTAAGATCGTGCAGGATCGGCGATAAGTATGCTTCTATTCTCTATTAGAAATTTTAAATTCGATCTTTATACATAAGTATAGACGTACAAGAGAACATTTTAGCCTTTTTCTGAAAAGAAATTTTTGACGCTAATCAATTTAATTGTACTTAAGCATCAAGCAAATACCTGATACCAAGTGAAAAATAAAAAATATATATTAATTTAACTAACTAGAGCTAAAAAATTTCATTAAAATCATAAAAAGTGAACAAATTAATGTTATTTTCTTGAGAGATATTGGTACTTAAAAAGAAAAATATAGAAGTAGGATCCAAAGAATCACTTGATGATGATATCCTCTTCCATCTCAATTTACATATTATCACTAGCTAAGTCAGGGACATGTATTGTCCGCTTTTGGCCAAAGTCCGTATGTATTTATTAGGCTACGAGTGCACATATATACCATGTGAACTTGAGTTAAGCCTTATAAAGCTCATCATTTTCCTCTTTCACTCTGATGTAATGTGAAGGGGAGACTTGGAGTAACTGGTAAAGTTGTTGCCATGTGATCAGGAGGTCACAGGTTCAAATCTTAGAAACAGCCTCTGACAGAAATGCAAGGTAAGACTGCGTATAATAGACCCTTGTGGTCAGGTCCTTCCTCGGACTCCGCGCATAGCGGAAGCTTTAGTGCATCGAACTGCCCCTTTTACTCCGATATAATGTCATGTGCATTTTATATCCAAAACCTTATCAAACTAGCTAGAAACTTATCAATTATGCTTGACTTACCCTTGTCATCAGTCCGCCCTCCATCAAGAACGTCATACTCACACATATTTTGCAGAAGTCAAAAAAAGAGGCTGCTTGCCAGCAACCTGGCTCTGATACCAAATACAGAAGTCAAAAAAAGGGGTTGCCTGCCAGCAACCTTTTTTGACATTGTTTGCTGAAAATGCATATGCCTTTTTTAACATTGTTTGCTGCCAACAACTCTTACACGTTTTTGAAAACGCGTATATGCGTTTTCTTTCTCCTATATATAGAAGGCCTCTTGCCCTCATTCCAAATCATCCCAGAAAGAGAGAGTAAAAATACAAAGAGAGTTATACACCAAGATAAATATTGTAGTCTTGAGTGTCCTCTTTAGTAGTTGTTCCTTTTACAAGAGAGAAGTGTTGATTGTTGTTTTCTCCTTGAATTTGAGAACAGTGTACTCCATATTTTATAGTGAGATCTTTCTACCCCGTGGTTTTTCTCTTCTATCAATTAGAGGGGTTTTCACGTAAAATTCTCGTGTCCAATTTATTTTTATTATTTTTATCATATCAAACTTTAGTTGTGGTGCTTCGTCCCCCCAACAGTGGTATCAGAGCCCTTGGTTATTCTGTCTATTTTATGCGAAGATACTATTCGTGAATAGTAAATTTTCATGAATAGTAAAATTCGGTGAATAGTACTATTCACGTGAATAGTAAATTTCGTGACGGTACAGTTTGTCACGATTGTTCACAAAAATATTCAGAAATAATCTAGAAGGGTGTGAAGCAAATAACAATGGCGAGTACAACAAAGTTTGACGTTGAAAAGTTCAATGGGACTAATTTCTCATTGTGGAAAATGAAAATAAAAGCGATATTGAGAAAAGACAATTGCTTAGCTGCAATTGAAGGCAGGCCCACAGACTTTGTAGATGACAACAAGTGGAACGATATAGACAGCAACGCAGTTGCTGATCTACACTTGGCACTAGCTGATCAAGTGTTGTCTAGTGTAGTGGAAAAGCGGACGGCGAAGGAAATATAGGATACTCTTACAGGGTTGTATAAGGCCAAGTCTTTGCATAATAAAATCTTCTTTAAAAGAAGATTGTATACTCTTCGAATGACAGAGTCCATGTCAGTTACTGAACATATCAATACTTTGAATACTCTGTTTTCGCAACTTACAACAATGAGTTGCAAAATAGAAGGGACTGAACGTGCGGAGCTTCTACTTCAAAGTCTGCCTGATTCGTATGATCAATTCATCATCAACCTGATGAACAATACTGATAGTCTAGTTTTCGATGAAATTGCAGCCACTGTCTTGGAAGAAGAAAATCGGCGCAAAAATAAGAAAGACAGACAAGCAAGTTCGCAACAAGCTGAAGCTTTGATGATGGTGAGAGGAAGACCAACGGAACGTGGCCCCAGTGGGAGTCACAATCATGACAAATCTCAATCAAGAAGTAAGAAGAATATCAAGTGCTACAACTGTGGCAAGAAAGGGCACTACAAGAAAGATTGTCGGTTCAAGAAGAAGAGTGAACACCCTGAGCCATCAAATGCTCAAGGGAATATTGCATGTACCTCAGATAATGGCGATATTTTATGTAGTGAGGCAATATCAAAAAATGAAGGCATAAAATGTTTCG
Organism: Solanum dulcamara; assembly: GCF_947179165.1. Lineage (NCBI taxonomy): Eukaryota > Viridiplantae > Streptophyta > Magnoliopsida > Solanales > Solanaceae > Solanum > Solanum dulcamara. Next base: position 4,710,580 of record NC_077242.1, read on the forward strand.
CTGATGTCTGGATCATGGACACAAGAGAAACATGGCACATGACTTCCAGGAGAGAATGGTTCCATCAATATAATCCTATCTCAGAAGGGTCTGTGTTCATGGAAAATGATCATGCTTTGGATGTTATTGGTATTGGGTCCATCAAAATAAAGATGTATGATGGCACGGTTCACACCATCCAGGAGGTACGATATGTAAAAGACTTGAAGAAGAATCTATTGTCTTTAGGACAACTAGATGATAATAGATGTTCGTATAAGACTCATGGTGGAGTCATGAGAATATCCAAAGGAGCGCTTGTAGTGATGAAAGCAGAAAAACCTGCTGCAAATCTATATGTGCTTAAAGATGAAACACACCAAGAAGGAGAAGCATCAACCGCGTCCGCAAGTTCATTTGAAAAATCAAAGATGATGTGGCATCATAAACTTGGCCATATGTCGGAACGAGGTTTGAAGATTCTTGCTGAGCAACAACTTCTTCCAGGGCTCAAAAAGGTTTCACTACCCTTTTGTGAGCATTGTGTTACCAGTAAGCAAAATAGACTGAAGTTTAGCAGTTCCTCTGCTAAAAGCAAGAAAATACTAGATCTGGTTCACTCTGATGTCTGGCAAGCACCGGTGGAGTCTCTAGGAGGAGCAAAATATTTCGTGTCATTTATCGACAATTACTCCAGGAAAAGTTGGGTGTATCCAATCAAAAGGAAGTCAGATATTTTTTTAGTTTTCAAAGAATTCAAAGCGCGGGTGGAACTTGAATCTGAGAAAAAGATCAAGTGTTTGAGGACAGATAATGGAGGAGAATACACTGGTGATGAATTTAATAACTTCTGTAAACAAGAAGGTATTAAACAACAGTTCACGGTGGCATATACTCCACAACAAAATGGAGTAGCAGAGCGGATGAACAGAACCTTGTTGGAACGGACAAGAGCTATGTTGGCAACTGCAGGGTTGGAAAAACCATTCTGGGCCGAAGCAGTCAAAACCGCCTGTTATGTGATCAATCGGTCACCATCAACCGCAATTGATCTGAAAACGCCAATGGAGATGTGGACAGGAAAACCAGCTAATTATTCTCGCTTACATATATTCGGAAGTCCTACTTATGTTATGTACAAAACCCAAGAAAAATCAAAATTGGATTCAAAATCTAGAGAATGCATTTTTTTAGGGTATGCTGATGGAGTCAAGGGGTATCGCTTGTGGGATCCCACAGCCCGCAAGGTGGTAATCAGCAAGGATGTTGTATTTGTTGAAAATAAGATACAAGCAAAAGAAGGTAGCACTTCAAAAGAAAAATCAGAGACTACTACAGTTGAAGTTGAAAAAATAGAAGAAGTTTCAATTTCTTCTGAAGTAGCACCAGAACACGAAGAACAAGGGCAAGCAGAGATCGAAACTCCAAAAGTTTGATGGTCAACTAGGGAGAGAAGAGAACCAGCTTGGCACTCAGATTATTCTATGGAGAGTAATATTGCATACTGTCTACTAACAGAAGATGGAGAGCCTTCAACTTTTCACGAGTCTATGAAAGGCCAAGAATCATCTCTGTGGGTGGCAGCAATGCAAGAAAAAATTGAAGCTCTTCATAAAAATAAAATATGGGATCTTATTCAATTACCACAAGGAAGGAAGGCCATTGGAAATAAATGGGTCTACAATATCAAACGCAATGGTAATGATCAAGTGGAGAAGTATCGTGCAAGATTGGTGGTGAAAGGATTCGCTCAGAAAGAAGGTATAGACTTCAATGAGATATTTTCTCCGGTGGTTCGACTCACAACAATTCGAGTGGTCCTGGCGATGTGTGCTACATTTGACTTGTACTTGGAGCAGTTAGATGTCAAAACTACATTTTTTTCATGGAGAGCTTGAAGAAGAAATTTATATGCTCCAACCAGAAGGTTTTGAAGAATAGGAAAAAGAGAACTTGGTTTGCAGGTTGAACAAATCTCTATATGGTCTCAAACAGGCGCCGAGATGTTAGTATAAGAGATTTGATTCCTTCATTATAAGCCTTGGATACAACAGACATAGTTCAGATCCTTGTGTTTATTACAAGAGATTTAGTGATGAAGATTTTATTATTTTGCTGTTGTATGTTGACGACATATTGGTAGCAGGCCCCAACAAAGATCATCTCACAAATTTAAAGGCACAGTTGGCTAGGGAGTTTGAAATGAAGGACTTGGGACCAACAAATAAGATTCTAGGGATGCAAATTCACCGAGACAGAAATAATAGGAAGATTTGGCTTTCTCAAAAGAACTACTTGAAGAAAATCTTGAGACACTTCAAGATGCAAGACTGTAAGTCAATTTCTACCCCACTTCCTATTAATTTCAAGTTATCCTTAAGTATGAGTCCTAGCAATGAAGCAGAGAGGATGGAGATGTCTCGAGTACCGTATGCATCAGCAGTGGGAAATTTAATGTTCGCCATGGTATGTACAAGACCTGACATTGCACAAGCAGTGGGAGTGGTTAGTCGATACATGGCTAATCCTGGTAGAGAGCATTGGAATACTGTTAAGAGGATCCTGAGATACATCAAGGGTACCTCAGATGTTACAATGTGTTATGGAGGATCAGACTTTACTGTTAAAGGTTATGTTGATTCAGATTATGTAGGTGATCTTGATAAAAGCAAGTCCACCACAGGTTATGTGTTTACTCTTGCTGGAGGAGCTGTAAGCTGAGTTTCAAAACTGTAATCTATCGTGGCTACATCTACGACGAAAGCAGAATATATAGCAGCTACACAAGCTAGCAAAGAGGCAATATGGATGCAGATGTTACTGGGGGAGCTCGGGCACAAATAAGAGAAGATTGCTCTGTTTTGTGACAGTCAGAGCGCTTTGCATCTTGCAAAGAATCCGACATTTCATTCAAGGACAAAGCACATACGAGTTCAGTATCACTTTGTTCGTGAGAAGGTGGAAGAAGGCAGTGTGGACATTCAGAAAATTCACACGAATGACAACCTAGCAGATATGTTTACAAAGCCGATCAACAGTAATAAGTTCATATGGTGTCGATCTTCTATTGGCCTAGCAGAAACGTAACCTTGCAGTAGTTGGGTAGAAAGGATGGTGTGAAGAGTTAATTGATTCTCAATTAAATCTTCAAGTGGGAGAATGTAGAAGTCAAAAAAAGGGGCTGTCTGCTAGCAACCTGGCTCTGATACCAAATGCAGAAGTCAAAAAAAGGGGTTGCCTGCCAGCAATCTTTTTTGACATTGTTTGCTGAAAACGCGTATGCCTTTTTTGACATTGTTTGCTGCCAACAACTCTTACACGTTTTTGAAAATGCGTATACGCGTTTTGTTTCTCCTATATATAGAAGGTCTCTTGCCCTCATTCCAAATCATCCCAGAAAGAGAGAGTAAGAATACAAAGAGAGTTATATACCAAGATAAATATTGTAGTCTTGAGTGTCCTCTTTAGTAGTTGTTCCTTTTACAAGAGAGAAGTGTTAATTGTTGTTTTCTCCTTGAATTTGAGAACAGTGTACTCCATATTTTATAGTGAGATCTTTCTACCCCGTGGTTTTTTCCTTCTATCAATTAGAGGGGTTTCCACGTAAAATTCTCGTGTCCAATTTATTTTCATTATTTTTATCATATCAAACTTTAGTTGTGGTGCTTCCTCCCCCAACATATTTAAGTTTCATGTATGCTCTAATTAACTAAAATCAAATAAAACTAAACGAAGAGAATAAATAGTTGAAAAAATTAGAAGCATATTCAAATTGATAATTCTCTAGAATGAGAACAAATATTAAAACTAAGAAGTTAAATTGCGACATTCAGTTTTCTTTCTTCATTTCCATGATTAAATATTTGCATGGGGAATATTATAAATGTTGCAAAGACGGCGCTGTTACTGACAAAAAAAAAACGCGCTTATAATTGCGAAAAGAAAAATTAGAGACAAGAAGGTTGGTACGAGAACGCGTTTGTCATAAAGTAATCTTGTTAATTAATTTAATTTTTAATTAATTAGTCAATTATTATAAAATATATTTCTATTTTTTGATTTATAAATCTATGAAAACGTTTTTCTCGATAGACGAAGATCTATCAAAACAATCTCTATCTCCACATATCTTATTTTTATCAAACTCAACTAGTAAAATCTCACTGATTATGTTGTTATATATTATAGTATTGATAAAGATTAAGATTCTATAGCATTCTAATAAAATAATAAGAGGTTAATTAAAAATTGTTCAATTTTAAAAACGATTGAGATACTGATAGAGACGACACTGATAAAGAAAACATTTTTTGAATTTATTAGCTGGCAAAAAATATAATGGCACTTTAAACTTGTCTACTTAGTTGACGTTGACCATCACTTCATAATAAATAAAATACAAATAAATAAATCTAGAAGGGGTCAAAATCAGATTCAAACTCTCCACTCAAATTGAGTTCAGATCTTTTTAAGGAAACAAATGAGAGGGTTAATTCTTCATTTTTTTAAGCACAAAATAAAGAAGAAAAAAGAATATTATTAGTACTAATTATAGAGTTTCATGTTAGCATACTATAGTTCTGTTTAAGAGTGGCAAATGGACGAGTTAAACTAAATTTAAATGAGTTAACAATAAAAGCATTTTATCAATTCAAATAATACCTTGTTGACATCGAAAAAATTTAACTTATAGTATTTTATTTTTGATAGGAAGTTAGCTCTTCGGGTCTCATTCATAACTTACTGATCGGACTAATTCAGATAGATATTTGTCGTTTATGGTCCACTATGGAACTAAAACTTTATGTGCATTTTCATGCGAAGTGTAAATTAAAATTAGAAAATGAAATGTATTAAAATTATGAAATAAGAAAATGATAAAGGAGTTGATTCCATGCATCAGGGACCCCAGGTAGACACCAATGGATACAATCCATGCTATTACTATAGATGGATTGATGACCGTCTGATCTGAACTGTGACAACCTCGTTATGTTGATCAGACGGACGAATAATTTTGACATAGTTTTCAAAACTTTTTCCAGCTCTATTTCTCCTGGATGTATATTTCCTGGACTTTTTGCTGGTCTTGTTTTTCCTTTACACCTGAATATTAAAAAAAAAAAAAAGATTTCAATTTCATGATATTAATATAATTACCATCTAAATGAAACAATAAATTAAGAGAGAATAGAAATTTTGGTTTCTATTGGTGAATTTTGCTTTTGTACATGTAATATACCTCTTTGTCTCAATTTACGTAATTGTATTTAACTGAGTGTCAAGTTGAGTTGTTTTTTTTTCTTCTAAAACTTGTGGTCTGGAACAAGCTATAGAAATTTTTGTAGCTATAGATCATCTCATTATTGGTAAAATGAGCAGTTTAAAATTAAATTGTTACTACTAAATATAGAAAAAAATATCAACTTTTTTTTAGATTGATAACAAGAAAAGTGTCACTTAAATTGCGACATGAAAAATATATATACCTCAACGTATTTAACTTTCAATTAAAAATATGTATTTTTGGACCCATCAGGTAGAAATATGTTACTTTGACTATTTATAATACTATATGACTGTCAAATTTGAAGTATCAATGCAAACTTATCGTAACACATGAGTAATTAAGTGTTGGATTGATTAATGATTATAGTTAATTTGTGAATATTCATAAACAAAGAATCAAAGGTGAACAATTCAACTAATTGAAAGTTTAATATGCTTAATTAGATATCGAGGACTAAACTTAGAACATATCAATAACCGAGGAACCAAAAATGCTATTAACCCACAAATTAAAAGGGAAAAAAATGATACTTACCCCTCATGATCAGGGGAAACTCCTTGAAAAAAGACTCTTGTTTTTGTGGAATTAAGATTAGAATCAGCCCATTTGGCCCATGTATTTAATCCTTTTTTGTAAAGTTCCATTCTATCCATATCTTTATACGTAATATTCCCTTCTTGAATCACATTCCAACTGAAAAAATAAAAATAAAAAATCATCTTGCATTAAATGGATAATAATTAATTAGTAGGACACATAATAATAATAAATATACTATATATTACATTAAAAAAAAGTTATGAAAAATGCTACTGTATATCATATGTATATATCTCACGTTTGTTTTTTCCCTTTGCGATCCCACCAATGCCATGTATTAAAAACCAACACATCCATTTCTTTCCAAATATTTCCAGAACTGATTGAATCAATCTTGAGTACCCTTGAGCCTTTTTGAGTGACAGTATCAACAATGAGTGGATTCCCAAGGTACAATAACCAAATATTGTATTCCTATAATAATATTGCAAGAGAATATGTTATGTAAAAAACAAAAAAAAAAAGTGGACAAAACATGAACATGTATAAAGAGGATTTAAGTTATATACGCTGACAATGAAAATAATTGTTATATTCTATTTGTGTATTTTAACATGTTATATGTAATTTGTGTTATTTTTTAAGTTGCTAATATCAATTTTTATGGACAAGTACATGTAATTATCTTTCAGGATAGTATCACTTTTATTCCATAATAAGTTATTGGTAAATTTTGCTTATGATATATGACTTAATTATTGACATATTTTTACCTTTAATTAATTAAAATGTGCGCATATGATCCTTTCATGTAGAAAAAAATGTGATATTACTGTCATGCCTGGAGTAATAATACAAACTTAACATAATAATTAAGTAGTATAAGTGGAGAAACGGTTAACAAGTACAGTAAATTTGTTAATATTTACAAGCAACCGAATTAAACGTTCACAATTCAATTAATTGAATATTTAATGTGTTAATTAGTCAGATATTATAAGGATCAAGTGCTTGTTTAGCATAACTTATTTAAAACAGTTTATAAATTAATTCTACGAAGTTAAACTTGAAAAATAATATGACTTACCAAGAGGGTGAATGTATAAAGCTTTCCAATTTTTTCTATACTATACTTGGCTTGTGGCAGTGCAACATGAAGGATGCATACAAGAGAAAACCATTGATTTTGACCAAGTGAATCCCCAACAAACAAGATCCGTTTCCCTTTGTATTTCAACACCAATTCCGTTCCATTGAATCTATAAGAATTAGAATATACAAAAGGAAAAAAAAAGATTAATGATTAATTCAAGAATATTGAAATCTTTAATTTAGGGTGTATTTGGTATGAAGGAAAAGATTTTTCTATAATATATTTTCTAAAAAAATAAGTAGTTTTATTTTTTGTTTTTTGGTATTTGATAAATAAATAGAAAGTATTATCTCAAAAGTTGTTATATATAATTTGACAAACATTAAGAGGGTGGAAGTGAGTTGGGGTTGTGGGAGCGGGATACTAGTGGGTTGGCTAGCACAGATACAAAATTAAGATTCGAAGCCTATGAATTCAGATTTCAGTCTTGAATTCTAATTATTAAATAATTTGTACAAATTTTAAATAATTTTTTTTAAAAAACAAATACATGGTTCTGCCGAACCCTTTCCTACATGCTAGCTCCGCCCCAGGCTAGAAGTGGATACTAGTGGAGGTATCAGGGTGGTAAGTGGGGCCAGGGGGAATGGGTATAGTGGTGGGGTGGAGGAAGACAATTAACATGAAATATCAATTATGAAATTTATTTTTTCTTTTTTTATCAGGAAAACTATTTTCTTAAATTTTTTTAAGAAAAATATTTTTCAAAACATTTTGATCAATAAACCAATGAAAAAATTGATTGTTTTTCCCGAAAATCATTTTCCTCCATACTAAAGACACCCTTAGTGGCCAATGAAACATTAATAAACAAACTAATTTAAAAAATGAATTACCTTGGCAAATTACATCCAAATGGCTGCCATCTATACTTGAAATAATCTTTATCAAGGCGTCCATTCTTTTGACAATCAAATGAATTCTCAATAAAAGGACAAGTTGATGAATTATAAAGAGAATATGATTCATCAAGAACCCAACTCCCTTTGTAAATATCACACCCCTTATTTGTTCCTACTAAACTTACCTCATTGAAGATGTTGGTTTTTGAATTCAAGAAAAGAGAAAGTGCATAGATGGTTAAAAATGTTGATACAATGGCAATGACAGATACAGAGTAACAAACCATGAGAAAAAAAGTTCAATTCTTTTAATTGTATAAATATTTTGATGTACCAATGAAGGAGTTCTGGTCTTTTGTATGTGTGCAATATATATAGTTGAAGATGAAATTCATTAGATGAATTTATGAAATGGATTCATGCATGTGTTCATTTTTATGTTGCATAAGTACTGATCATGATGATTAGTAGCTTATAGAAAATATTAATTTTCCTCTATATTATATTGTATTATATTGTGTTGTTAGATTAAATACGATGTTTGTTTTGATTGTTACTTAAGTTTTATAGTATATCGTGTCATTAAATTCATCGTTACGTAACGATCGATTTGATGTGATCAAATCGTTACGTTAGTTTATTTCTTCTCGTAATAATCCTATTTTATCATTTACTATACCTTTTTATGTAACTCTATCTCATACTCTACTTTTCTTATTGATTTGTCCTTCAAATTGCTTATGTATGACATTATGTAACGGATGACAAACGATATACAATCTCTCTAAATATTGTATTCATCGAAACAATACAATATAATGCAACACAACACAATATAATACATTATGAAATGATCTGTAACGACCATCCAAATAAGTATAAGCTAAACATTTTTCGTGTAAAATTTTACATGCTGATTTTTTGCTTTATCTATCAATTCAACGGATATTGACTACTTGATTTGGAAGCTACTAAACTTGTGTCATTAATTTCCAGTTCCACTCTTTGATTCAATAATATATGCTAATTATTGCTAATAAATTTTGGTTACTTTCTTCCCCTATCTTCATTCAACTTAAATTAGTTCATGCAAGGGTCTCGATTTCCATAGTTTAAAAATTAAGGTTCTAAAAGTTTCCATCGAAATACACAAGAAAAAATAATCATTTTTTAACATACGGAGAAGAAATTTGATTGGCAGTTCTGAAAGTATGGTGTATCTAATTTGCCAGGGCGAATTTAGAAGTTTGCTTATAGGTTCACGTGAAATTCAGTAATTTTCCTCTGAACGTTATATATATTGAAAAATCTACTAAATATCTATAAAGATTTAATTAAGTCGATGCAGGAAATCATAAATTTTAAAATTTGAATTCGCTTTTGTAGTTTGCAAGATTCCAATTCAAGTTTCAAAAAAGGGGAAATTTCATAGATAACTACTATAATAAACTTAGAGCCCGTTTGGATTGACTTAAAAAAAGTAACTTTTATGTATGAAGTGCTTTTAGAACTTTGAAGTGCTGAAAGTTATTTTTATAAATAAGCAGTTGAGTGTTTGGATAAAAGTGCTTATGATGTGAATTTTAGGGTTAAAAGAATAAAAAAAGGTAGTTTGGGAATTTAGTTAAAATACAAGGGATATAAAAGTAATTTCCATGGTCAAAGAAAATGACTTTAAGCACTTTGGAAAAAAAAAGTTAGGAATCCTAACTTTTCATTTTTGACTGACTTTAAGAACTTTATGGCTTAAAGTCAGCATTAGGCAAACACGTCCAAAAGCTAAAAGGGGGCTTTAAGTTGATTTTGACCAACTTAAAGCCAATCCAAACAGGCTCTTAGTTAGGCTCCTTAGCTATAGTTTGCATATTTATGGGTTGTAGGCTTGTAGCTATAGTTTAAGTTGTCTCATTTGTATAATTCACGGGTTTGTATAATCCGCGCGTTTGTATAATTCGCGGATAATTGAGCTATTTTTGTATAAACTTGAAATAACGAATTTATACAAACACAAACATCTGAACTTTAAAAAATTATATAAATTATATTTTATAAAATTACATTATACAAAAGTCATACAAATTTCAAATTATACAAACTTGAACCGTAATTTATGCTAAATGTTAGTAGTGAATTGTAAATTAGCTAAATTATAACTATGTAGACTAATTAACTAACGTATGTTTGCTTATTCGCCCAATTTTTCCTTCAAAAATCTCAAAACAGTTTGATGGGATTAGATAGTCATAGAGATGGGGGAATCATACTGTTGGACTTTGGCCCAATACTCTGAAATCATTAGTCGTGAAGTTTGGAAAGTTCAACTATATATTGGGCCAATTGTACCAACTTCATCTTATAATGCTGTTATGGGTTTTTCTTGGACGCAATAAACATTTTTCTCTATTTGAAATGCATGACAAGTAAAAGTGAACGAAAAGAATAATATAATTGGTGATTGATCTATATTTGATCAAGAATTGCACTTAATAGTACATTCCAAGTATCAGCAACACCAGCCACACACCAATGTGTGCAATCCATACTTTTGTGTCCACCAAATCCATAAACTGATGGATGACCATCTAATCTATACTGTGACAACTTTGTTACATTCAACAAATAAACTGATTTATTCATCCCTCTCAATACTTTCTCTAGCACAATTTCTCCAGGATGTGATCCGTGTGTACTCTCCGATGGTTTCGTTGCTCCGACACAACTGATTTATAGTAAAACAGTACTGTCAGTATATAAAACTTAAACACATATTTCTTATGTTTTAATTTGCTTAACGTAAATTATATTCTCTCTGTCTCAATTTATGTAGTATAGTTCAAATTTCGAGAGTCAGAGACATAAAATCTTTAATTTTTTTTAGTCTCAAAATCCAAAATATGTCATGTAAATTGAGACATAATAAGATTTGTGTTTAAAACTCACTTGTCATGGTCAGGAGATACTCCTTGGAAAAATATTTTGGTTTTTGTGGTGTCTACTTCAGTGTCCACCCATTTTGCCCAAGTATTCAATGCTTTCTCATATAGAATTAAACGAGTTGCGTCTTTGTATGTACACTTGCCATCTTGAACAAAACCCCAACTGCAAAAGCAACTATAATCAAAAGATTTTTTTATGTACTGACATTGTAAAAAAATTATTTATAAATTCATGTCACTTATAAGATAATGTTGAATAAATTTAATTTTATGACAAATATATATAGGTAATATGATTGATATAATAACTAATTAACCTGTTATCACATGTTAAAATACAAGCGATCGAAGAGTACTTACGGTTGTTTTCTACCGGTGTGAAACCACCAATGCCAAGTATTAAAGACGAGGACGTCCATTTCATTCCATTGAGCAGCTGCACTGAGAGAATCGAGCTCTAAAACTCGGGTTCCATTGTTATCTTTGAAAATGTCTATCAGAAAAACATCTCGAAATACTAAGTAGGAAGTGTTGTATTTCTGTGTAGAATAGGATACAAAAGTTTATTTATATACCATGGAAAGACCCATTTTGAATATGTATTTCAAGAATCAAACATTTGTTTGTTTATATACTAGACAAACAAATGAAATATGCTTGTTAAGTCTTTATTTATAAACATGACTATATTAAATAAACAAAATATTGAAAGAACTGTTTTTTTTTAAGGATTAATTCGAGTTGATACGTGGTTCAAATTTACCCAGGCTCTTAAATGGATTAATTTGCGCTATGTTTCAAATGACCTGTTAGTAAATATATCCTCAACCTAATTTATAAAGTTTAAATAAGTCGGTTTATATTTTCATAGGCTAAATTTAACGTTACAAAGAAAGTACCGGAAATGTGAAGAAAGAAGTGGCTCCATTCCTCTGGGAGATATGTTTAGCTTGTGGGTCAGCTGCATGAAGCATACAAGTTAGAGATTGCCATTGATCCAGACTTAGTGAATCTCCTACAAACATCATCCTCTTCCCCTTTAATTTGAGTTGAAAGTCAGTAGCATTGAACCTATATACAAATGAACACGTGACATTAAGGCACTGCAACAAAGGAAAATGATTTTTTCTAATAAAAGTAAGGAGAATAAGTTTTATGGTCGATATTTTATAAACGTGTCAAATAAGTGAGTTAAATTGAATTTGGACGGATCAAAATTGTCTGAGTTAATAAATGAGTGGTTATTGACCCCAATCAAAAGCTACTTGGACTGAAATGAACTAAAATACAGATCTTCTCTCGCCCCTTTACCCCCAACCAAACACTACCCTCACTCCCCGCCCTACGTCCCACCAAAAATTACCCCTCTTATCCCACCTTTGTCCTACCCGGCCCCCACCACCAAGCCCACCTCGACCTAGTCCACAACCACCCTTTTCTCATAAAATTCAAAACTTGAGAAGTAAGGGAATATCGATGGCCTTTGTTGTAGTGTTTTCCTTGGTTATATATAAATGTTTGAGACAAAATTTTTTGCTTACTCCCCAACATAAAAAAAATTGTAAGAAAAGACCATTTATTTTTCAGAAAAACTCAACACACCCTAATTAAGTGTTTCAACAAAAATAAATTAAAAAACAGCTAATTAAGTACATAAACAGAAAACATAAACTAAAAACGAGAACAACATAGATTAAAAAAAAAAAGTACCTAGGTAAATTGCACCCATTGGGCTGCCATCTATATTTGAGATAATCTCCATCTGGCCTTCCATTCCTTAAACAGTCAAATTGTTTTTCAATAAATGGACAAACAGATGAATTATAAAGAGGATAATCATCATCATAAACCCAATTCCCTTTGAATAGATCACAACCGCTCAATCCCAAATTGTTCACATCATTGATCAACTTTCCATCTACATTGTTCAACATGAAAACAAGAAATAATAATGCTAGAGAAAAACTATCCATCATTATAAGACAAGCCCCCCCAAAAAAGTTTCTTTTTGTTTGTGTCTATGTGAAACTTGGAAGGGTCCTATATATAAATATTTTTTAAAAAAATCAATGAGAAAAAGAGTAATAGTTTTCTTTAATTACTAGCCATTAAAAATATCCAAGAAGTCCAAATAATTTATCAAAGTCAAGAGATCAATTCAGACGGAATTAAGTTCCTAAGAGTCAAACTTGTCTTAATTAGATAATGTGAAACAATCTAAAGCTTTGATTAGAATTGAAGAGGAATAAATTGTGTCCATCTAATTTCTTTTACAGTTGTATATAAGAGTTAATTCTAAAAGCTTCTCCTCACGTGTCTAACATGTTGGAGGATAAAATTTATTAGGTTGGTTATTTAGCATATGTCGTAAGGTAAATTTTACCCAAATCTCATAGTGTTAAGAGCTAATTACATTATATTCCAACTTTTTTTAAATTATAAAAATTCCTTAAAATTTGTGGATTTCCAATACATCACCTCCATTCTCGATATATAGTTCCCCGATACATTACCTTAATTACTGTTACACTAAAAAGAAAAAAAAAGAAAATCAAATTAGAATCCCATAAAACACGCAATCACATTTTATCACATCTAATCAATCTCTACCAAAGCGTAACGATTTCAAAAAATTCAAAATTCACCATTGTTCAAGTAGATCGTCCAACATAATTTCAATTTCGATTAAAAAATTTTAAATTTTTTGAAGATACATCATGAATATATCGATTTTACTGAGACATTCAGGAGTTTGAGCGTCTAAAGTAAATTACGAATGACACAAAAGTGATGAAATCATTGTTGGGGACAATATTTCATTTATGAATCTGAAATCAGCAGTTGCAGGTGAATTAGAAATTGATGAATTGAAGGGAAAAATAGACATCAGATACATCGTAGAAGGTAATTCTGATACATAATTAAATACACCTAACACACCTAATACAAAGCTGATACATGAATTCTGATACATAACTATATGTATTATGTTAGATTTGTATTAGGTGTGTTTAGGTATGTATTCGATACATAACAGTGGGTGCTCTATGTATCAGGTACTAAAATATAATGAAAGTTGCCACACATAACTATAACAAGATTCATACTTATTTAGGTTTTGAAATAATTGGGGTTGTGTATCAACAATAACATTTGTACCAGATACATTATACACAAACAAAATGGTAATGTATATGATAATTGAAACATAAACATGATAAATAAATAAACACACAAATATCAATCAGATACATGAGAAATTTGAACCTTGGGTAAAGAAGGTTATTATAGTAACATCCTCGACTTTTTTCCCCCTTTTTTCTTTGAAGCTTTTGCAACTGGTGATTTCGCAGTTGAACAAGCATCCTTCCACAATTTTGAATCTATTTTCAGCAAAACCATCAATATTCGAATCAAACTCACAAGAACAATATCTACCATTTGAGGATCTAATTGAGTAAGGCCAATACTAAACGATGATAATGAATCCATATGTATTGTTAAATTGAGTTGAAGATCAGTAAATTGAAATTATTTTGATTCAAAATTCTGATATATTGAAAACAAAAAAGATGGTGAAGAAATTCTTCTACCTTTTTTAGAATTTGAAGTTGATGAAGTTAGGCGTGATTTTGGGAAAGTTAAGCGATGTGTATGGATAATTTGAGGGATGTATCTAAGGTTAGGAAAGAGAGTGAGGAAAAAAAGGATTTTTATAATTTTTTTAAATGGTAGAAAATTTTAGAGATTATGATAATTTAAGTTATGTACTATCTATTAAGTATATGTAGCAAGACAAGTGTAAATAGATATTTTTATTTCCATTTATTTTTGCATATACTTATACAAATACTGAATTTTGGTTCAATAAAATCATCAAAAAAAAAATTACCCAAATATTTTTTCTGCATTCTTTCATCATATCAGAACAATAGCTCGATCTATTTCATAGCCTTTCAATACAAATGATCTATAGTACAAAATGTTTGTACCTTAATGTAACCTTAATGTAGAAAGAACTATCAATTTCAGTACAAGGTACAAAATAATGTAGCAGAATATTTCCCAAAATTTAAGAGATTGTGAGATGAATTAGATTCTCTTAATGCCATTATATGCTGTATATGAGGGAATTTCTAATGAACCTAAATGATGTATAATATTCACTAACAAATATTGTTACACATGCCCTACTGTCAATCAAGAAGCATAAAATATAAAGAGATCTTTCATTTCTATGCCAAAGAACACAGTGCCACCTTCGTTATATATAATATAATAATTAACATATGATAATTGTATTAATGGACCATCACTAGATATGAAAATAGTAAAAATAAATGATTATTAATCTTTTGATTAATTATCCAAGAAGTGCACTTAAGAGTAAATTCCAAGTATCAACAACACCAGCCAAACACCAATGTGTACAATCCAAGTCCCTATGTCCACCATGCCCATAAACTGAAGGATGACCATCTGCTCTATACTGTGACAAATTTGTTATGTTCAATAAATAAACTGATTTATTCATGCCTTTCAATACTTTCTCTAGTACCAATTCTTCTTCATGAACTCCTATTGTGTTCTTCAATGGTAGCGTTACGCCTTGACACATGTTTGAACCTGAGCTCTCAGGGCTAATTTTGCAATTAAGTATCAATTGTCAGTGTATAAAACTTAGACGCGTATATATATTATTTCATGATAAATATCATAGTAATTAGTATAAATATTTTTTGAACTTACTTGTCATGGTCCGGAGAAATTCCTTGGAAAAATATTTTGGTTTTTGTGGTGTCTACTTCAGAATCTACCCATTTTGCCCATGTATTGAGTGCTTTCTCATATAGAATTAAACGAGGTGCATCTTTGTATGTAGAGTTGACATCTTGAACAAAATCCCAACTGCAATAGTAATCATAAAAATAATTTGTATGTAGAGGTGTATCTTTTTATTTTTTAATTTCTCATGTGTTACATTAAGTTAGCTTATGTTGTTACTCCATATTTGATATAGTAATACAATATAATAATAATGTAAGTATGTATAACATATAATTCACTTAAAAGGACCAAAAAGGCATATTTTAATTTCATAAAAAAAAATCAAAATTTATCAATAACTGAGGGACCAAAAATATAATATTATTATCCCAAATTCTTCAAGGATCTAACTTACATATAGTAACTGTATCATGTAACATTTAGCTAGTACTTGCTTTATATTTAGGTTATCAATCTTATTTATTAGGAAATATAGTTATTTTTTAGACGATCTGAATTATCTAAAAGCTTGAGAATCGTAAATGTGTGAGAGGAGGGAGAACTTACGGTTGTTTCCTTCCAGTATGAAGCCACCAATGCCAAGAATCAAATATGAGAACATCCATTTCTTTCCATTGAGATGCTGAACTGAGAGAATCCAGCTCTAAAATTCGACTCCCATTGTTCTCCGTTCTAATGTCTACCAGAAAAGCATTTCGGTACATCAAATACGACGTGTTGTACTTCTGCGACGACGTTTTCAAGATTTAAAATATACGTATAATTAGTGAAAAGGTTATAAATATGGCTTAGAAAAAAATCAACCAATATTAAGAATTGAACTAAAGTTTTAATCAAGAAAAAGAAGGAAACAACTTTTCAATTTAGAAAGTGCTACATATTTGATCTCAGTTTCAAAATACTCTCTCCGTCTTATTTTAGTTGTCAGGTATATTAAAAATAGTTGTCCTAAATTAGTTGTCAATTTAAATAATCAAGCAACAATTAATCACTTTTTTCTTCTCTACTCTTAGTAATTAAGTCATTTTGAAATGTGAAAAAAGTTATTACTACAATTCTACTCTATTACGTACTACAGTTTTCAGAAAGGCCATTTTAAAGTTACAAGACTACTTCTTGTTAAACTTTTGGTATTCCTTACCTATCATTTAATACTTAACACATCAATCAATGATATTTAATGTATATATTTAGCAATCCATTAATAGAGACTAATTCGCGTAATGATTGAAGAATATTTTTATCAGGGTTATATTAGTCAAATTGCATCTCTTATTAATTTTTCTTAAGGATTGTGCAATACCTTATCCTGAAAACTAAAATGGGACGGAAGGAGCATTTTTCATGTTTCACTCTCGGGAGTCAATTTGATTAATTATCAGAGCTGATTAAATTAATTCAATAGTTTAAAATAAAATTTTTTGATATTCAAAAAACTACAAGAAAAATACTATAAGTTCTTCTCATATCATATAGTGAAAACATGCATCTTAAATTAGTGTTAGTCAAAATTTATGTAATTTAACTTTCGTAAAATGTGACAAATATTTTGAGACGGAAGGAGTAATATTTTAAGAAGAAATAATATAATGTACCGGGAAAGTGAAGATAGAAGTGCCTCCAATCCTTTTGGAAATATATTTAGCTTGTGGATCAGCAGCATGAAGCATACAAGTTAGAGATTGCCATTGATTTAGGCTTATTGAATCTCCAACAAACATTATCTGCTTCCCCTTTAATTTCTTTTGAAATTCTGTAGCATTAAACCTACCAAAAAGAAATAACAAATTAATTAAGGACATACATACATATATTTAATTTAAGATCGGACGACAAGATTACGAAAAGTGAAGTTGTGTTTGAACACGAATTTCACATGAAAAAAGAAAAAACAAAACTTTGTAAGTGAAAAAAGAAATTGTTCAAACTTGAGAAACTTATTTTAAAAAAATTAACCAAAAAAATTGTTCTAATTTATAACCAAACAATATTTTTTGAAGAAAATAAATAAATAAAAGATTCTATGTTCAAATAGTCATATTACAAATTTCTAATAAGATCAAAGACTTCTAACAAAGTGCATCTTTTCCCCCAAGGAAAATTGGATGTTCTGTTCATTTGACATTTAAAAAATAAATCTTTTTTCCTTCTTAATTTCATTATCTTAATAAACAAATAATTAATTAAATCAAATAAAGCACAGACAATTGCACATGATAAGCCAGCTTGGAAAATCTTAAACTATATTAGAGTGTTGGATTTGCATACGTTGTTTTCTAGCTTTTGTCCAAAAGTCTTCTATCTGCCCAAGCCATTATATATGTGGCATGTGAAATGTGATGATTTCAGAATTTTTATCTAATAAAGAGAATCCCAAACTTGGAAATAAAGTCTCTTTAAAGTCTAAAGTCTAAAGTCTCATAACAAACTAGCCAGAAAATACAAACTAAAGAAAAAACCAAAAATAGAATGTCCACAAGTCTCATGATTTTTCTCAATTAAGAAATTATTTACTTATGATTAATCTTAGAAAAATGAGAGAAACTTTTTCAATAATAGTATTGGAAAGAAGACGTTTGACCATGATTTTTGTTTTCTAGAGTTCACGCATTTGGCTATAAAGTTTCAAAATTCAACTTGAAATTAAATTTCAGAATTTTCAAGATTTTGAAAAATAATAAAAAAAATGTTTTCATTTTTTTCATTCTAAATTGCTCACAAAAAATCAAAAATAATTCTAATATGTAATTATAATCAAACACAACTTCAATTTTCTAACATCGTGGGTAAGATGTATCTCTCGAGCATCCCATCCAACAATTAACTAAAAGCATGCACGTTATTATCCAATTAGCTGGCAATGATCCCCCAAAATTGATGACACCAAACACATTTGGTCCTACAATCTTGTGACTTTTCTTTTTAAAAAAATAATCTTTAAAATACATTTAAAAACAAATACTAGCAACATACCTCTATTTCATATTAACTGAATTTTTATTTTTTTTTCACGTGAATTTTTCAAAATTCAAGATAAATGTTTGAATTTTTTTTTATTCTTGTCCTTCATTTACATTTTTAGGTGATAAGTTCAAGAAAATTAATTGCATTTTATTTTGAATTATTTCTATTTTCAAGAATAATTTGACAATTACTAAAAGAGAAAAAATAGAAACTGATTTTCAATTTATGTCCTAATTTTTTTTTCACAAATTTAATTAATATGAAATAAAAAAAGTACGTCCTAATGGAGTAAGTAAAAAAATAAACACAAAACGGAGTAATTAATATTTTTTTCTCTTTTTTTTTTTTAAAAAAAATAATCAAGAAAGGCAAACAAACAGTCACGGGTTAAAACTTAATACGTTTCCACTCTAACATTGGAAGTTGTGCAGACAGCTACGTAGAAAACAAAGGCAATACATAAAACATAACCCCCTTCCCCCCTACACAAACCCTTCACTCTCCGATCTCATTTTAACTGTCGTTTTAGTTAAAAAAATTCTCATACCAACACTATACAATAATAACACAGTCAAGTGAAGTCTAAAAAAAATAAAAATATAAGTATATAGACCTTATAAGAAATGAAACCTATAATTGAAGAACACAAGGGTACCTGGGTAAATTGCACTCATTGGGCTGCCATCTATATTTAAGATAATCTTTATCTACCCTTCCATTCTTCAAACAATCAAATTGTTTTTCAATAAATGGACAAATAGATGAATTATAAAGAGGATAATCATCATCATAAACCCAATTCCCTTTGAATAGATCACAGCCATTGATTTCCAATTGGTTCACATCATTGATCATGAATTTCCCATATACATTATTGCTCAACAATATGGAAAGAAGAAGCAATAGAGAAAACATGGTTTTCTTTTTCTTATTCTTGAATTATTTCTGCTTACTTTTAAAAAAATGCGAGGAGAAAATAATATATGAAGTGAAGTGAAGGATATATATAAATGGGGTGATAGATTTTGAGAATATTATATATTAATTGCAATAATTAATGGGAAAGAGAAGAAAAGAGAGAATTAAAGAAACGCTGAGAATGTGATAAAGAAATTTAAGTATGAAAAAGAACGGTTCACGTGTTAATTAGAGTGACACTTTTACCAACCTATGGAATGGTTCGAGATTAAAGATATCTCGGATTTGAGTCTCTTAGAATAAAAATATTTTATTAGTAAAGTTATTCCTAGAAATGATTCTTATAATGTGTGAATTGAAATTCAATCGAGACTCAATATGAATATCGAAATAAAAAATCAAAAAGAAAAGAAAGAAATGATACTTTTGATCCAAATTAACACCTAATTTAGCACATAGACTAGTAGGTTTTTTGATGGAAAAAAAAGGGTAGCAGTTTTGTTTATTAATAACCAATTAAGAATATGTAACAAAGAAAGATGATGGGTAAAGGCGAAAAGAGTATGGAGTGAATTTAAAACTATTGTATCTAATTATTATGTAATTGGGTTGGAGATTATGTAAACAGAAAGTGCATGATATATGATGGACTATGATTTGTTAATAATTCTAATTATTGGAAGATTGAATTAGTTTTAAAAAATCCTTTCAAACACCAAAATATTTTGTGTAAGAACTTCAATAAGTTGTAAATCCTTTTGTTGTCTAATTAATTACCATATCTCAAATAATTGTGAAGTGTTTTTTTTCCCAATATATATTTCTACTACACGGAATTAAAGTACTTCTACAAATTACACTCGCATGTAAAAACACTCATTAGAGACTTGGGTGTGTTTGGTATTAATGAAAATGCTTTACAAGAAAACATTTTTATTAGAAAATATTTTTTCTCAAAAGTAAGTGATTTTCTTTTTTATTTTATGTTGGTTGGTAATTAGTTAAAAAAATAATTATCCCAAGAGCATTTAGGTATAATTTAGAAAATACTAGAACGCCAGATCAGACTCCCCCCTTTAACACGCACTGGCCTTTATCCTAACCCGACAAGAAATCCAATTTGAACCCAACATCGACCTGAGACACCACCTTGACTCGTGACCTGACCCCTGACCTCGACCTCAACCTCGATTTAAATTTGATCCTTGATCAAACTTTGTCCCAACGCTAACTCCGGAACCAAAAACTTACCCTAGCACCCGACTTGAGACCTAACGTTGACTCAAGACTTGAACCTAACCCTGATCCGAAATGATATCGTAGACCCGATTACTAGACAAAATTCGACTTTGAGCCCGAGATGGGGTTAGGATCGGGTGTATTTTCTGAGTCAGGATCAAGGTCGAGAGTCAGGTCTTGGATCAAGCTCGAAATTAGGATCTAATAGGAATTTGTTCCCATGTTCGGGTCGAGAGTCTTGTCCCATGTTAGAGTTGTGAGTCTGTCAGGGTCAGGGTCTTCTAGTCCTGGATTTGGGTCGAAAGTCGAATTTCGAGTCAGAATTGGAGTCGAATCTCAGGTCAGAATGAGAAGTCAGATCTTGAGTTGGATAGCAAAGTTGAAAAAGAGTTTAAATTACATGTTTTGTCATCAAGATAATTTTTAGAAGAGTTAAGATTTAAATGTTTTTAAAAAAATTAAACAAGAGAAATGAAAAACTTGCTTTTTATTCTTTGGTCAAAGTCACATGCCTTGTTTGGCTTCACATCCGCGACCGCAATCTGTCACATTCACCTTCTTGGTTAAATTTTAGCGGAATGATTCTAAAGATTTCCTAAATTTGGTCCGTTTAGTTCAAAGTTTTTTAATTATTAAGATAAATGAAACATTGTATATATAGTAATTAATCGTTAAATATTTTTTTTTTGTAAATTGATTTTTCAATTTTTTCATCCCCACACATCTAAAGAGAGTATCGTCACTTTCTTTGCCATATCAACGTCTAAGAGGTAGAGGCTATCAAATAGCCAAGCCCATATCATAATTAATACTACTGATAATTAAAAATGATAAATTTATATATAATTTTGTAAAGTAAAGAAGATGAAGGGTGAATATATATGGAGTAGAAAGGAAGTTTGTTTCGTTTTGAAATGACATTTTTATAATTAATGGCATGATGAGTCTTTTCTCAAACGAAAATGTCATAGATGAGTTAAACTTTTAACAGATAGCATAGATGAATCTTTTCTCAATGTTCGATGACATATTTGAGTTTTTTTCCCTTTCATATATGCAAACAAAATTTTCAAGATCCTTGGGGGCATATTAGAAGAGATGGGATTAGTCATGAAGATACATACGGCAAGATATGAGTGACTTTTGTGATGGACAAGATACATGAAGTGACACTGACATGGTTCAGATATGTGAAAAAGAGAAACACAAATACTCTAGTTAGGAGAGGCGAGAAGTTGATGATAATAGATTTAAGAAGAGGCAGAGATAAATCGATAAAGAATTATAGAGAAATGATATATTAGATATGACAGAACATACTTTCAGCTCATTGAGGACACAACCCTTGCTAGGAGAGAATAAAAGTCGAGAGTTGGAGTGACAATTCGTAGAAAATCCAACGATTTCTCTCTTTTCATTGGTAGATGATGGTTTTAGCCTAGAGAAACTATATGCTCCCTTACTAGTATTATTACTATTATATTAACATTATCTTATATTCTTTAAATTTATTATTATTTGTTATTTCTTTTATTTTGATTATTTTTATTAATTTTGATGTAAGTATTTTTTCTGTCTTCAACATTTTCATCATAACTTGTTTTACTCCCGTAACTTGAATAACTTTATTGTTCCAACAAAAAAAAAGTGACTTTGATAAAAAAATTAAACCGACTTTGATAGAATATCCCTGTAAATTGAATGACTTTATAGTTCTAAAAAAATAAAATTAACTTTGATGAAACATACCCATAAACTCAGCCCATCCAAGAAATTAACTCGTTATTGTTAAGTACTATTCCAGTACTCTAAAACCCCCAACAATGTCCAACTATTTACCTGATAGTTTGCTACAAGATATTCTGAGTGGAACAGCAAACGCAAACTCTAAATTCTTTGCACCCATGAACAAAGGCTTGTGTACAAAACTTCCCCTCATTCTAATGCATTTACTAATTTGACTGTTTGGCTAAGTCGTTAGTATGTCAATTTGTGGACTGATTCAGTTTCTCAGTCCCTCCAAAACTGAAGAAACAAAAACTTTGTGATAACTCATTCATGAACAGGAAGTAAATGTAGAAATCCTTCAACATGTAATTCCAGCAAACTAATCAAAACATCCATCCAAGTTATGCTTATGTTCCAAAATAGACGTTACAGCAAGGCAAAACAGAGAGCTATAATACCACATGAATGTTTCTTTCTCGCTTTTCAATTAAATCTTCTAGGCCAAAGATCAAGATCTGCTTAAATCTTTGAAGACTATTTCAGCTTCAGGTGACGCACGCGGAAAATTTGAGATCTCACTGAATATTTCTTCTCTTGTGTCAAGAGGTTCCTGATCTAGAAACTCTCGATTGATTAGCATTCTCTCTAACACGGGGGAGTTGGCTAACAAATGCTTGATAAACTGCAATTCAGACGTTCTTCCTATAAAGCATTCTAGCTTAACTTCCCCAAGGTGATCAAATGTCAGGTTTGACAAACTTTTGAGATCAAGGGATTCTTCGGTATCACTATCACTATCGCTATCATCATCATCAACAAACTAAGAACGATAACAAGAAGTCAACTCCCAGATATATGAGGATCCAAAAAGTACGACAAAAATCCACTAAATAAGAAAGAAAAGAGTCAAAGCACTAGAAACCTGCATTTCGAGATATTCCAAATATGGGAAGCTTCTTATCAAGCAAAGAGC
This sequence comes from Solanum dulcamara, assembly GCF_947179165.1. NCBI lineage: Eukaryota > Viridiplantae > Streptophyta > Magnoliopsida > Solanales > Solanaceae > Solanum > Solanum dulcamara. The sequence goes on from NC_077242.1 coordinate 4,733,930, forward strand.
ATATGAGAGCTTATATGATTCCACCAGCAAAATGTCAGTCAGGCAAAATCGTTTGACATTGTTAAGATTAAAGGGAAGCCTTGTTGGTGCTTCATATCCTTCTCCAGCAACGAACTAAGAAAAAAATACATAAATTCAACATTAAGTCGGCCCAAAATATAATCCATCCCCTAAACTGCATAACAACAACGAAGTCATGGAGCAACATTTACCCCCAAATCACAGATGTCAAAGCTGAGGTGCTCGAGAGCAAAACAAGACTCAAAAATCTTTGCAAAATCAAGATTCTCTGCCTGCACACTGTCACCTACCAGAGATACGTTTACCAGACGAGGGACATTCTTTAGGCAGACAGAACTTATATCACCTATGAAACTGAACAATCTCAGCATAGGGGCATTAATTTCAATCCTGTCTAAATCTTTTGAGATAGACAGCAGCAATTGCTCAAGCAAGGGGCAATGAGATATTAAACTTTCCAGCAATTCAGAAGAAATTGAGATTCCACATAGTTCCAGGCTGATTAACTTATCAAATCCTTGAAAGGAAGATAAATGATCTATCGAGCAATAATGAAGATCTAGATGTCTCAGCTGCGAACATGTGAAAAGTGAAGAAGGCAATTTGTATAGCTTTCTAACTGGAAGGTGAAGAACAAGATGTTGAATGTGATTCCTGAGGAAAAATACGAAGTTGTCAATCTCAGGACAACTTTCTAGACGAACAACATCGAGGGTAAACTCAGTAATGGGTCCTTCATGAAGAGTCAAAAGCTGGTAGATGATCTCCCTAAATCTAACTGTAGGGTTTAGTAAATGCTTTGTTGTTTTCCAAAGAGATCTATCAAGAGTTAACCCTGTAAGTCTACACCAGTGATATCTCCATTCCTTTGATAAAACACTTGTCCTCACAGCATCTTTACAAGGCAAAAGCATCAGAATGACATCGATTACATTATGGGGAAGGTTGCTAAGGACGTCAGGCATTAAACTTCGGCAATGCTCTATTCCCTTAGGAGGCATCATAGACCACTAAGAACCTGTATAAAATAAACAACAATACGAGGTAAGGAATCTCCAAGTTACATGGACAATACTGAAATAATTTCCAAACTATTTGAACGGAACTACTATTCACACTGTCAAATCAAACACAAGACCACAAGGATCACTTATAACAATAATAACCAAGAACCTGCAGAAAATTAATAATAATATGAACTATCTGGATAAGATAAAAAGATGCATCGTAATTGAAATCATCAACTGCCTCCTATTAATATAAATGTTATATTTAACTTGACTTGAGATACCAAGTGGCATACAAAGAAGTTTTAGTAAGTGGAATATTTAAAGAAGTGAATATGCACAACAAATCATCATAACACATCATAGAAGAACACACAATTCAAATTATACTCGAGAAACTATCTAGGATAGAAATGACTTAATTGACCATAAAAAAAAACAGATAAACCCCAAATTATTACATAGAAAAAGGTAGGGGTGTGGCCATTCCGGACCCTGCGCTTTGTGCATCAGGCTTCCTTTTGTTCCATAGAACTCACCCCACAGAGAAAAACAATGGATGTTTTCAACTCATAAAATCTGCTCATTTAAGTATTAAAACAAACATAAGAAGCAGTTTTTTTGCTACATATCAATCAGTAGCTTTAATATACAAATTTGCAAACCCTAAAGAATATATATAACCTAAGCATAACACTAATCCCAAAAGGAAAAATAATGATTTTTTCTACCTCCACGAGATAGTGGTAAGATCTACGTACACTTTACCCTCCCCAAACTCTACTTAGTGGGATTTCACTGGATATGTTGTTGAGTATTTCAGTTGTAAGGCACTATTTGGACACTTCAAGTTTTCAATCTCAATCTAGGGTAAAAAATTTGTCTTTCAACTCTTTAGAGGGAGAGGGAGATTGGGGGAATGCATTATGTATTCGTAGAAAAAGGGCATACTTGGACAAATACAAAGTTCACCATGCGCCCAAAGATATTCAGATTCTAATATCTTTCACTTTTGACTGTCTAGGCAAATACAATAACCATTACACCAAAAACCAATTCTTATTTCTTTTTCAATTTTTCTCTCCGTGTTACTACTTTACAGACTATAGAATCGCAAGCACACCATAATTTAGAGAAAAGAAGAAAGGGAGGTATTTTAGTCTGTCTGGAGACATCTGGTTAAAAATTGATGTGACGTTTGAACAAAAAAGTGTTCTTCTATTTTTCCTATATAAATATTGCTTCTATTTTAGCAGCAGCACTTTGAAAGTGTTGTAAACCAGTTATATCATAGGGCTTATACCATTTTAATGGGATCTACAAAACAAGCTCCCAAAATCATATCTAAACAAATAAAATTTAAAAAGAGCTAACGAAAATAAACCTTCAAGAGTCTCGATTTAGTGCAGATGATTAATCAAAATGCTCAAATATTGCTCCAACCAAATTCAATACCTCCGCATAATCTAAAGAGGGAATAAGGATAAAAAAAACATCATGATATTACTGCCCACTTTAAAAAGAAAACTAAGATAGGAACATTCAATTAAGAACATTCATACTAAATGAGTCATATCTCATCATTTAGACAACTGAAAACTCCAAAGTGTTTGCATCTTTCAAATCAAGAAGTTCATTGAACAAACAAGCTATTAGTCAATACTCTAGGTGTTTTTTTTGCATTCCAAACTATATGAACAGAACTTCTATTCACATTGTCAAATCAACAGAAGAACAGAAGGAGCACTTATAACAATAATCACCAAGAACCTGCAGAAAATTAATAATAATAGAAAGCATGGAATCCCCAAACTATCTGGCATTGCAATTGAAATCAACCATCTCCTACTAATATATCTGCTATTACGGATAATTTAACTTGACTTGAGATACTAAGTGGCGTACACAAAAGTTTAAGTGTTGTCAATAATTAAAGATGTGAACAAGTGCAACAAATCATTTGAACACATCATATAAGAAAACAAAATTCAAATCATACACAAGAAACCATCCAGGATCAAATAGACGTAATTGACAATAAATATTATATAACCTCAAATTGTTTCAATGAATAGACTGCCAGACTCTGCGCTTTATGCATTGGCTTTCTTTTGTTTCATAGAACTCAACCCACAATGAGAAATAATGGATATTTTCAAGTAGTTCCAATTTGCTTCTACTAAGATTATTAACACATAAAATCTGCTCATTTTAAGTAATAAATTAAACATAACAAGCTGTTTTTTGCTAGATTTAGAACACCAAATTAGTATATTTACTAGTATTAATATTTGCAAACCCTAAAGAACCTATATAACTGCAGCATCACACTAACCCCAAAAGAAAAGGCAAGGATTTCTTCTAAATGATAGTAAATTTCAAATACCATTTATAAGTGCTTTTGTAGGGCGCTATTTGGATTCTTCAAGTCTTCAATCTCAATCTAGTGTAAGAATTTGGCTTTCAACTCTTAAGAGGGAGAGAGAAACAGGAGAAATACAGTATTTGATGGATCAAAGGGTAACTTCAGCTATACAGCAGAAAGGGCTAACTAAACTGTTAGGTTTGGATTATGAGGTGCAGTACAAAAAGGGAGCTGAAAATAAGGTTGCAGTTGCATTTTCTAGACAACAGGAAGAAGTTCCAGATGTGGAAGCTCATAACACTGGCCACTTTGGAACTATCAGTGTCTCTATTCCAATATGGATGCAAGAAGTGCTGCAAGCTAATGATCAAAATGCACTGGACATCATAGCTCATATCTCAATAGATAACTCTGGTCCTAGTATATGGCATTTTTTTCTCTTCTGGAGTTTTGAGAAGGGTAAAATCTACATTGGAGCGACTGGTAATTTGAGAGAACAGCTAGTGGACAAATTTCATAGTTCCACAGTGGGGGGTCACTCAGGTCAGTTGGGCACCCTAAAGAGGCTATTTCTATTGTTTTACTGGCATGTTATGAAAATGATGGTGGTACAATTTGTGGCTAGTTGTGATGTTTGTCAAAGGAACAAAGATGAGAATGTAGCTTATTGGGGCACCTCCAGCTCCTTCCTATTCCTAATCAGGCATGGAGCCACATTAGTATGGATTTCATAGAGGGGAAGGATGTTATCCTTGTTTTGGTGGATAGGTTTACCAAATATGCTCATTTCATAGCATTATTACACCCTTTTTCTGCAGCTGATGTAGCAGAGGTATTTTGGAACAGGATCCATAGCCTACATGGTCTGCCTGAGTCTATTGTGACTGACAGAGATAGGATCTTCCTTAGCAACTTCTGGCAATCCCTATTCAGGTTGTTGGGGATTCAACTTCATTAAGTACTGCTTATCACCCTCAAAGTGATGGGCAAACTGAGAGGGTCAACAGATGTGTGGAAAATTACATGTCTACTATGAAATGTTCCATCCTTACTAATAGTGGTCCAGTGGGATTTTTTTCTCCCATGAGAGGGATTCAGACAGAGGGGTCCTCTCTCTCCATTTCTCTTCATCCTTGCTCTGGAGGGTCTTAGTTTCATGCTTGAGAAAGCCAAACAGAGACGGTGGTTGGAGGGTTTTAGGGCAGGAATCAACAGTGAGACTCCTGTGTCCATCTCACACCTATCATTTGCAGATGACACTTATTTTTTGTGGTGTTGAAAAACCTCAAGTTCTCTACCTTTACCTCACCCTCATGATTTTTGAAGTATTGTCTGGCCTTCATATTAACATGTTGAAAGTGTTATTTATCTTGTAAATGTGGTGCCAAATTTGGTGGAGCTAGCTGATATTATGGGGTGCAGTATTGGCAATTTCCCAACAATCTATTTGCGACTACCTTTGAGAGCCAAACACAAAGCAACTGAAATATGGAATGGGGTTATTGAGAAATGTGTGAAAAGACTAGCTACATGGCAAAAGCGGTACCTTTCTCTAGGAGGAAGATTGACTCTAATAAACAGTGTTTTGGATAGCATCTCAACAGATTCATGCCTCTCTTCCCAATCCCCGACAAAGTCTTGAAGCGTCTAGATAAAATCACGAGAGACTTTTCATGGGAAGGCAACTGTGAATCTCACAAATTACACTTTGTGAAGTGGCCTTGGTGTCAAAGATCTTGCTATACAGAGCAAGTGTATGCTTATGAAGTAGCATTGGAGGTTCATTCAGAAGGAAGCTAGTTTGTGGAAAAAAGTAATTGTGGCTAAGCATGGCAGTAACACTCAATGGTGTACAAAACAATCCACACTTACCTAGGGAACTGGATTATAAAAGGCCATTTAATACCTTGTGGGGTGACTTTTTCAAACAAACTCACTTTGAGGTAGGGAATGGGAACCATATCAAATTCTGGCTAGACAAGTGGATAGGAGATTCCACTTTGAAAGAAGCCTTCCTAATTATTCTATTGCTCAGCACAGGGATGACAACTCGTGGAATCTGAACCTAAGAAGAAATTTGCAAGATTGGGAACTTGAAGAGTTATTGAATCTACTCAAAAGCTTGAAGAACTGCAACATTAACGTTCAGAGCAGTGATAAGTTAAAATGGAGCTTCAACAAAAAGGGGTTTATACATAGTCAAGGTAGGATATGAACAATTGTGCTCCAATAAGATGATTGATCTATGGCCCTGGAAATTAGTCTGGAAGCCTAAACTCCCCCCCTCCCCCCCCCAAAGTCTCATGTTTTACTTGGACAGCCTTAAAAGAAGTATGCCTCACTCAAAAAAATCTTATGGGAAGAAGATTTCAACTGGTTAATAGGTGTTACATGTGTCTCATAACATCAGAAAGCATCAACCACCTTTGCAACACACTTTTGGAACATGTTCCTAGCCCTTTTTGGTATAAACTGGTCTATGCCCTACAATATCAGAGATGCTTACACTAGTTGGAGCTCTATGGAAGTTGGAAATCCATCAGAAAATCTGGATCATGACCCGAACCTGTATTTTTGGTGTATTTGGAATGAAAGAAACAGGAGATTTTTTGATGGAGTTTCAACTCCAAATTGTAAGCTTAACGTTAGTTGTTTGGTTAACCTTTTTAGCTGGGCTAACTCTTCCCCGGTAAATAACTTAGATCACTACTTAGATTTTGTCAGCTCCTTGGCTCTATAAATTTTTGTTCTTACTGAGCTAGCAACCAACTGATGTGTTTATCAAGGGTATCAACAATCGGGACTTTCCATACACTAGTTTGCAGTGGCTTTTAACATAGTTTGTACTGTACAGACATGGTTGGGTTTTACAATATGTTAATATAGAGACTTTACAAACGGGTAGCTTAAACAGTTTGTTAATATATAGACTTTGTTGGCTTTTAACATATTAAAGGAGTGAAAAGAATGAAAGAGAGAAAAGAAAGAAAAAAAGAAAAAAAAAGGTAAGTTTCTCGACAAAAGAGAGGTGTCATGTCACCTTGACTGTAATGACCTCTTTATATATATATATATATATATATTTATTTATTTTTATTTTATTTTTGATGATTGTGGTGTTCGGGCCAGCTTTCGCGCACCTCGACTAATTCGCGGGATACTTACCACCTCCCACCAACAACAGGTACGTCCACCAAGGCTATGACAGATAGGAAGAATCACCTAGTGTTTTTATGTCTCTGTTGGAAATTGAACCTGAGACCTCATTGTTCTCAACCATTTCATTGACCACTAGGCCACACCCTTGAGTGCAACTCTCTCTCTATATATAATTAGCAACTTAAATTATAAAAGATAAACCTAATGTAGAAACTTAACTGAATTCACCTTTGCAAATCAAAAAACATGACACCATTGGATTTTTCTTTTGTTTGGTGTAAAAGAAGGCGGCCCACAGTCCAATTTCCCGTAAAGGTAATTAAAGACAACCTATACAAATTGTTAGAACACGAATGAGTATATACAATCCTATTTAGAGTAGGAATAGAAATAAAAATATTAATAAGAATAGAAATAGTAAATAATATCCTACTTGGTAAAGGATTGTATTATAGTGTCTATAAATAGGGTCTGTATAATAATGTAGATATACAATTCAATAATACTTTTCCCCCATATTTCTCACATGGTATCAGAGCCTCTACGATCCTGGTAGAGAATCAAAGAGCTTCCGCTGCCGGCGGGCAGCTATTACCCATATATGCCGCCCATCTGACAATGATTATGTAAGCAAAAGTAAACCCCGTATATCTTTCTGGTGAATATTTTCTCATATCTGATTTGTGTAGCACCGTGCATCATTTTGGTGACTACTTTTTCATATCTTATTTGTGTAGCACTGTGCCATCTTTCCGGTGACTACTTTCTCATATCCGATTTGTGTAGCATAGTGCCGTTTTTCTGGTGACTATTTCATATCTGATTTGCGTAGCACTGTGCCATCTTTTCGGTGACTACTTTCTTATTTGTGTAGAGTCGTGCCATCATTTCCACCCTACACACATAATTTTTATTTTCTAATAGGGTCGTGCCATCATTCCAATCCTACCCATATCATTCTCTTTCTCAGTAGGGTCATGTCATCATTCCGACCCTATTCATATAATTTTATTTCTCAGATTGTGACAACTTTCAACCATCAAATCTAATAATCCAGCCCATGAGCATGTTCCGGCTAATTTTGCGACGACTTTCTTGTTTAAGATCTACTCATCTCTTGATTTCGAGATGTTCCATATATTTTATACCATATTTCAAGCACTTTCCAGTGACCATTGCATTGTTTCCCAGAGATCTGAGTTTTCCTACAGTGTTTTCTTTCTGTTTCAGTTTTACTTTTGCCAAAAAAAAGAAGGTATAATCAGATATTTGGGCTGGATTACAGTGATATTCTCTCCCATGGCTAAAAAAATATATGTCCACCTTTTTCTATCTATAGTTGTCGTTCTCCCTTGGCCTTTTATTCAATTGAACATTAAGAATGTTTTTCTCCACAATGATCTCTTGGAAGAAGTCTATATAGAGCAACCACCTGATTTTGTTGCTCGAGGAGAGTTTGGTAGCCTTGTATGTCGATTGTGTAAGTCACTCTATGGTTTGAAACAGTCTTCTCAATCTTGGTTTGGGAAGTTCAACACTGCAATTCAGGAATTTATCACTCTGTATTTTATCGACATTATGCCCCAAATCCAGTATTTCATGAAAAGACCAATCACATTAAGATTGATTGACATTATGCATCAAATACAGTATTTCATGAGAAGACTAAGCACATTGAGATTGACTAGCAATTTTGTGAAGTCGAGTAATCAACTTGCAGATATCTCACTAAGCCCCCCATCGTCCTCGTATTAATTATATTTGTAACAAGCTAGGGATATATGACTTGTATGCACTATCTTGAGGGCGAGTGTAAGAATAGGAATGGATATATACAATCCTACTTAGAATAGGAATAGAAAAAGGAATATTAATAGGAAGAGAAATAGTAAATAGTATCCTACTTGGTAAAGAATTATATTGTAGTGTCTATAAATAGGATCTGTATAATAATGTAGATACACAATTCAATAATATTTTCCCTCCATATTTCTCACACAAATGAAAATAACTGTCTTAAATAAAATCTCCCTATATATTAAAGCCACGCATAGAAAAGGCAATACCTCTTGATAGTCATCAATTGTATTTTTCTTTTATAACTTTTTTGACATTTTTTATTTTCTCATTTTATTTTCTAATTAAAGAACTAACCTATTTATGAAGTTTCATTAAATTTTGTAACAACCATACTAATTCATTGTGTAAGTTAAAATATTAATTAGTAATTATTGTACATACTGATCTGCAACCAAATCAGTAATAAAATGAAAAATAATGGAGAAATATCACAAGAATACTTTGGAATTTTGTACTATTCATTGCTCATGTATGCCTCTTAGCTATGGGGAATTTTTATTTCCTTCTTCTGAGAGGAGAGGATTTCTCTTTGTGTATGTTTCTGTCTTTATTAATTGACATTTTGGTGCTTTTTTCCCCTTTTATTAATATTATGTTGACAAAAAAGAAAAGAAAATTGCATTTGCTTTTTTAAAAAACTGGTAACTTTAGTCTATATATCCACAGGTGTACTACAACAGAAGTGTAGTTCCCCTTCAAAAGTGTTACAACTTACAAAGGAATACAACCTTAATATGAACTGCTGCCTATAAACAATCTAGCACATCAAAGATGTCTTCTGTCCTAGTTAATATATCTTGTTTACACCAAAAATAAAGAAGAGCTAAGCAATTCAGTTTGATCTTCAAGCTAAGCAATTCAGTTTGATCTTCTGCAAGTTGTTCTGCACATTCTCAAAACTCTTTTTGTTTCTCTCTTTCCAAATTGTCCACCAACATGCTGGGACAAGTTTCTATCTCTTCTCCTTATGTGAAGCATTGCCATCTCTATTCCAGCTGCTTAGAACTCATCTAATGCTCCCTGTTTTCACCCATCTTATCCCCTTTAGACAGATGAACATTCTCCATAATTGTTCTATCCATGTACAATGCAAAAAAAGATGGTTAATTGTCTCTACATGCTCTCCACATAAGGTACATCTAGAGGTCAACTGAAGGCCTCTTTTGTTTAAATTTTCATGAGTCCAAACTGCTTCTTTTGTCAACAACCACATGAAGCAATTTACTTTGTAGGGTGCCTTTCGTTTCCAGATCATCTTCCATGGCCAATCTGTCTCCTGTCCTGCATTCTTGTTGAGTTCCTTATAAATAGAATTTACTCAGAATTGACGTCATTCTTCCAAATCAGCAAGTCCTTTTCAGCGAGGTTGCTAAATGAGCCTACTGAATGTTGAAAATCTGCCACTTTGTCTGTCTCCCAGTCATGAAGGTTCCTCCTTAGGAACAAATTCCATCCTTGTCCAGTCCACATGTAGCCACAGTGGCCTGTTGCTATTGACATAAAATAAACAATTCAGGATGCAATTGTTTCATAGGGACTGCCCCATTCCATTTGTCCTCCCAAAAGGATGTCTTTAAACCATCTCCCACTTCTACCCTGGTTCTATGATAGAGTACTGGCTATAAATTTCTGATTGCCCTCTAAACAGTGCATTTATATGGAGTACTTACCGTTTTCGTCATCCACTTATCTTCCATACCATATTTTGTTGTCATGACCTCTTTCCAGAGCATGTTGTCTTCATTTGCAAACTTCCACAACCGTTTCATCACTAGGCTCTGATTTTGTTTCCTCAGGTTTCTAATCCTGTACTCTTACTCAACCAGTTCCTCCCATTTAACTAGATGGAACTTCTTCTATTTTCACTGCCTTGCCAAAGGAAATTCCTTCCAAGGTGCATCAATGTTATTAGATACATTGGCCGGCATAGGAAAGACAGACTCACAGACATCATATAAGAGGGTAATGCATCCATCACACTGTTGATTAAAGTCAATCTTCCTCCCAAGGACAAATACTGGCTCTTCCAGTTAGTCTCTTTTCACATTTCTCCAGGACCTTATTCCATATGCCTTTGGATTTGCTTTTAGCTCCCAAAGGCATGCCTAGAAAAGTAGTTGAAAGCTCCCCAACCTTGCCTCTTAGTTTACTGAACAAATCATCTATATTAAGCACACTGTTGATAGGATAGATGAAGCTTTTTCCCCAGTTTATGTGGAGATCAGAGACAACTTCAAAAATGACAAAAATAACCCTCAATATCAGAATTTGTTTTGCCACCACAGTGTCATCTGCATATTGTAGATGAGTTATCTCCAAATTAGATAGGTCTCCTGCTTGGAACCCCTTGATCCACCCCTTCCCCTTTGCTGTATTAATAATGTTACTCACTCCTTCCATAGCTAAGATGAACAAAAATGGGGAAAGAGGGTCTCCCTGTCTCAGGCCTCTCTGAGAAGAGAAGAAGCCAGTGGGTACTCTATTAACGAGTATAGAGAACCTGACAGTGCCAATACAATGCCTTATCCATCTAATCCACCTGGCCCCAAACCCCATTTTTTCCCACACTTGGATGAGAAAGTCCCAGTACAGAAAGTTATAAGCTTTCTGTATATCCAACTTGCATACAATTCCTGGCTTATTGCTCCTCTGTCTGGACTATATACATTCATTGTCTATCAAAACAACATCCATCTTTGGCCTGCCCTTGATAAAGGTCGTCTGATGTCTATCCACTAGATTATGTATCACCTTCTTAAGTCTTTCTGCTAGGAGCTTTGCAATGATCTTGTCTGTTACACCCCGTACTTTGGTACCTTGGAACGCTTCTTAAGCTTCTTAAGTTTCTGGGAAGGCTCTTAAGTTTCTTAGAAGTCGTCATGTGAGTCGGATAATCTATAACGCTATCAAATAATCCTAAGGAAAGGAGAAGGAGATACTCCATAAGAGAGAAGATTGGAAATAGGGTTATAAGAATCCGGAAGAAGTTGGAGGTTAAGTAGTGAGTCGTAGGACTCGACTTACTTGTGAAAGCTATTACTTGGGACATTTTACATACTAAGCTACTTGAGTACACGTCGAGCTTAAGTAGCAAGGAATACATAGGCTCTTGAAGTGAGACGAGATTACAAGCTCACGAAAGAGAAATAAGGAAACGACGCGCCTACTCGAAGCAAGTAGGTGATGCACCTACTTAGGGTCAAGTAGGTCACACACCTACTTGAGGTGGACCCCACTGCCACGTGGCAGCATATGGGAGGCTGCATGGCGTGAGGTGGCACCCTAGGGGGCTGCCACGTGTCACCTCCTAAGAAAGGGTATATATGTGTGTTAGGATGAGTAATCTCTCATTTCAGCATCTATTCCTTAGCCAAATTTTGAGAGAAAACTAGAGGAGCTAGAGAGACTAGCTACGGGTTCCCTCCAATTCAAGGTAAGGCCCCGATTCTCGCTCCATAAATTAATTATTTAAGGTATCCTACGGTGATATAGCGGTGTTTAACAACGTAAAATCTCATTTTGGGGCAGCAAGGAAGAGATACAAACAGTCCGTTAATTTTCAGCATGTTAAGAGAACTTCCGAGACAAGTTTTAGCAAGTTTTAACAAGGTATGGCTTGGTTCTCTCCTCCCACGTTTTGGTAAGGGTTTGGACATGATATGAAGGTGTTAATAATGTAAAGTTATGGTTTGGAGAAGCACAAAATGGATAGCAAACAGCCACAACATTTCAGCCGCAATTACGGAACTTCCGAGGTGAGTTTTGGCAAGCTTTGGCCAATTTCGGGTAAGGTAAGACATTTTCCTTCAATTTGGGGTTTATGGTGTTATGAAGTGTGTTACATGTTGTGTAAGTGGCTGAAATATGAAAATCCCATAAATATACTTGACGTTCGAAACAAACTAAATTGGAGTCGCTATAGTTAAATTGTAGTCGAAGCAAGGTGTTGTGCTTGTGGTGTGCTGCTGCAGGTGTGTGGTGGTGTGTTGCAGGGCCTAAAAGTATTCTAAAAGAGGTGTGGGGGCTGCTGGTTTCAGCCACACGACCCCTCGTTTCGTACAATTAAAGGTTTTGCGAAATAAGGACTAGAAACCCTATTTTGGTATCGTAATTTTCAGCAAGTGGTTTGGAGCTTATGTTGTGTAATGTTTCCATGTTTTAGTTGTATATGAGCTGCAGGTTGTTGTTGTTGGTTGGCTGTAGTGATTAGGGATCTAATTGGAAATTCGGATAGGGCATGTTATAGGGGAGGTGTTGCCTGATTTCCGTTAACTCCTTAACTAACTAAGGAACTAGTCGAGAAGGCGAGCGAGGAGATGAGTTTTATGAATACTCGTATGTAACTTAAGACGCTGGAAAGTCGAGGGTTGTTGATGCTCGTATTTCTTTCATGTTAAATAGGTTCAAGAGACGACGAGGCGAACATGTTAAGAGTAATCCGTAAGAGGTATGTAAAGCTAAAGTTTCCTTCTTTTAGCATGTTTTTGGCATAAGTATGTAAGGCTTATACTTTCTTTTGGCATGTCTTCGGCATAAGTGTATTAAGCTTATTCTATCTCTTGGCATGTTTTGGGCACAAATATGTAAAGCTAATCTTCCTTGTTGACATGGTTTTTATGAAGCAAGTATATGACTTTTATATGATTCCAAGGAAGTTCCTGTTCGTAGAGCCGCTAGGATGGCCAACTTCTTGATTTTTCAAAAGATATTTGTTATGCCTTGATATGTGTATATGATTCCCAAAAGTTCTATTTTGATATAACCCATAGTAACTTTCAAAAGGTACTTGATATGACTCTTGTCTAGATTTTGAATGATAGCTCATTTTGATTATTCCATCGAGTCTCAAATATGATTTAAATTGCATATAGTTTCTCAATACTCCACTCGTGGATGCCTCAATGCTTCCTTCACTGAGCCCGGGCCAGGATTTGCTATCATGCGTACTTCTCTGCATTGTTCGCCATGCCCCGACGTGAGGGGGCAGGTACGACCTGTACATGGGATTTGTGGAGTTATGATGTGCCATGTACACATATGATATGATATGACCATCTGATATGATATGATCAGTTACGAAGCTATTCCCTATTCTGGAGTTATGATGTGCTGTGGCGCCGGTGACGGGGCGGCGACCACGGTTTGTTCACTGAGTCCCATAATGGGGCCGAATATTGCATATATTTTTCTGCATACCAAATTTTTGGTTATGATAAGCATTTTGATATTTCTGGATACTTTGCTCATTTTTGCACATTCTGCTCTGGTAATGACTTTACTTATTACAGTCCATGCTTTACATACTTGGTACATTTTCCGTACTGACCCCCTTTCTTTGGGGGGGCTGTGTTACATGCCCGCAGGTACAGACGCTCGGTTTGCTGATCCGCTCGCCTAGGACATCCACCCTGTTGGTTGGCAGTGCTCCTTTGTTCGGAGCCCTATTTTGGCACTAACTTTTCTGTTGTATATCTATACGTAATGGTTAAGGGTACAACGGGGCCCTGTTCCGTCATATGATTATGCTATCGTTTTGTAGAGGTCTGTAGACTTGTGTGGTGGGTTCTGTATATGTGTTTTGGGCTTGTGTTCAGCGATGGCCTTAACGGCCTCCGTGTGCTACATCTATTTTTGTGCGCCCTTTAGCGACCCCTTTTTCGATTTCTACTTTTGTTTATTCTACTAACACGCTAAGTGGGGCTAAGGGTACGTATGGGTGCCCAACTCGGGCACCAGTCACGGCCTACGGAGTTGGGTCGTGACATTGTCCCCCCCTCCTAATAAGACTAATGGGGCTAAAGTCTTTTAGTTCCTCAGCACCCACCTTCTTTGGCATCAAGGCTACATACTCTTTTCAAAGAAACATCTCTCATGAAAGTTTTGAATTGCTCCAACCAAGTCTGAGTTGATGACATCCTAACATTGCTTGAAGGATTCCATTGAATAACCATCTGGTTCATTTAATGTTTCTAGGATTTCTTGAGGTTCAAAAGAAGCCTCCAACATGGACTATTCTCTGCATTGATCAGCAATTCACCATTTTCACCATTTCTAATTGGTGTTCTCCACCTCTCTGTTTCTGCATACAAGTTCTCATAAAAGTCCACTATTTCCTTTTTGATCTCCTCTGGATCCTTATTCATCACCTCTCCCACTTTTAGCCAGTCTATTGTATTTGCTCTCCTGTGTGCATTTGCAATTTTGTGGAAGAACTTGGTATTTCTATTCCCTTCTCTAAGCCATGTTACCCTGGACCTTTGTCTAAAAGTTGTCTCTTCTTTCTTTGCAATTTCTTCAAATTCATTAATGAGTGTCATTTTGGATACTATTTCCTCTTCTTTCATATTCTATGCTCTTGAATTTCCTCCAAGTCTGCCAATTGTGCCATCACAATCTATTTCTGAATCCGCAAGTTTCCCTGAGTAGATTTACTCCACTCTTTTAGTTTAGTCTTCAATGCCTTCGACTTGGAAACCAGTACAAAATCAGGGCTGCCAATGCTAGGAAAAGACTCCCACCAGGTCTTGATCTTCTCTTTGAATCCTTCTATTTGAAGCCACCAATTCTCAAATTTGAAGTAAGAATTGGAAGCTTTCCAGTCACCACACAGTAGCATGATAGGGGAGTGATCTGATGTAATCCTCTACAAGACTGTTTGTTTGACATTGCTGAAGCAATTATCCAGTTCTATCAATCTGGCTGCAATATCTTGCCTATCCCTTTTTTCCATGTATATTTACCCCCTTGTAGTTCCAAGTCCCTCAACTCCATGTCCTCTATGAACTCAGAGAAATCTGTCATTGATTTATTAATTCTGGGGCATCTCTTCTTCTCTGATCGATATCTAGTGGTGTTGAAGTCCCCATATAAGACCCAAGGCCCTGAGCATAGACCCCTAGCAGCACCTAGCTCACCCCAAGTATCCTCTCTTTCCACTCTACTATTTGGGTCATAGCCTCCTGTTAAGTGCCAATTCAGGTCTTGGCTCTTCCCAGTGAATCTAAAAGAGACAGAATACATCCTCACACTGCTTTCTACACCTTCCCAGATCCTTTTATCCGACATAATCACTATACCCCTCTATTTCCACTAGCATCCAGTTGTACAAAATTAACCCATCTACTTCCCCATACATCCTTTATTATGTCAGTGATATCCCCTCTCAACTTAGTTTCTTAGAGACAAACAATGTCAGCCTTCTAAGATCCCTGACTCTTCCCCTCTTTCTACTACAGTTTAACCCTCTCATATTCCAGGATATGATTTTCAGATTTATTGATCCTTTATAGGTCGATATCCCCCCTTACTTCTAGACCTATAACTCCAGAACTTATTGTCAATTTCTAGCCTTCTCAATTTTGTTGATCCCCTCTTCTTCACTGTGACTTACATATCTCTGTTGTGTTGCTTATTGTTGTCTATCTTCATAAAGAGCTCCTTTGCCTTCTTCTCACACCCTTTAAAGTCCACCACAAATCTTGTACTTAGCTTGAATATATACTCTTGAATCCATTCTGTAATGTTATCTAGTAGTTCATTCTCCTATGCTGCTCATTCTCAATGGGATTGGTTCTTCTACGATGTGATTCACTACATCAAATCGATTGTTTGCTTGCACGACTGAAAGCTCGCCCTCATCACCTTGTGTCGACCCTATTGTTGTTGATTTATCTGTAGGATTGTCAATTTGGTCACTCAAATTACCTTTCTCCCCTTAGAACATCTCCATCGCTGAACTTATAGTATTTAGTTGATAGATGTTAGCTTGAATTTCTATTTCCATCGTTATGTCCTCCTCCTGCGTTTTTTTAATTGTGTCTTGGGCTATGGAAATATTTGGGATCTTTTACCCAGCCAGCCACAGCCCATAATTCCCCTTCATTAAACCTCCACTTGTCCCTTTATTTGAATTTTCCTTACTTTCTGGTGCATCCATGTGACTGGTCTCTCCAAAAGTTGTGTCTTTCATCAAAGTATGTCTTTGATTAACCACTGGTCCAAAAGCCCTGACCTCTATTTTTTCTCTCTACTCTAAAGGTGTCGGAGCTTCTACCCATATCGGGATTGTGAAACCTATGCCTCCGCCAGCCACTTCTATCTCCAGCAGAATCGACTTTCCGTCTCCTTTCCTTAATTCTTGCCCAGTGCAGATAGTTCTTCAGAGAAGTTTCCTCCTCTGTCTCACAGTAACCACCACACTGATCTCAGATCTATTTGAAGGTGTTTTGTGACCAGACATAATGGTAACCCTAGAATTCTTATCCACATCCAATCATTGGTGATTTCTTCTGGCCAACATCCCGTGGCTGCGCTCCACCATTCAAGTATCAGATTCATCTTCCGGATCCAAGTTCCATTCAGTATGTGTTCGGCGATTTTCTTGGAAGGGAGTTTGAAGAGAAACATGTCATTCACCGCAAATAGATTGATGTTGCCTGCTACATTCCAGGTGTTGCTAGCCCATCTTCTGACGTCATTTAGAGCGGGGGTTTCCTGTGCTGAGAATCTTCCCACAAGGCACCTACTCAAGAGAGACTTTTCCGAGACGGTGGTGTCTCCAGTGATGCTAATGTTGCTCTTTTTTGTCAGTAAATGAGCCTTCTTTGATGCCTCTGTTTCCATCTGTTTGAGTTGCAGACTTCTTTGAAAGACGCTGTTAGCTTGCTTGTTGTTGCTATTCGGTGTGGTTGTTCCTCCTCTGTTGTAGATATGAATTTTGCTATTTTGTGTGCTATATTACTCCATCCTTCTTTGTAATAGCATTCCGATGTAATAATTATGGACTTTTTCTGACCTTGAAGTGCAATGAAACTAATGTATCTCCCATTTTCGTGATCTTTTGTCTTCCATATTGTGAGCTCTTTCCCCTGTGTTTTTGAAGCGTCAATAAAGAGTGATACCAACCATTTTAGAGTTATGTGATTGACTCTAACTCTCCTCATTAAATTCCTGCTGCGCTCGATCCACTCGTACCATGTTTCTGCTCCTGAATGACATTTAGTGGTCTCATACGATTTGAAACCAGCATTATAGTAAATGATGTTTCCCCCTAGTGCATTAACTCCGGTCATCTCCCGGAAAAGGACCCCCCAAAAAAGAAAGAAAAACAAAAGCTGGCTAAAGACAGTCTAAAAAAAAATTTCCTCAAAAAATATCATACGAAGTCATAGCTGGTAGCTCCAGAACTCATGAATTAATCCACAACAACAACAACAACGATCTCTCTTTTTGCGAATCTCGGGATGATGATAATCTCACATGGTAATCATTAGAAGATGAAATTCTATGGGCGTTCTAAAATGCAGGAAATTTTAGTTGTATGACTCTC
Source organism: Solanum dulcamara (assembly GCF_947179165.1). NCBI lineage: Eukaryota > Viridiplantae > Streptophyta > Magnoliopsida > Solanales > Solanaceae > Solanum > Solanum dulcamara. The sequence goes on from NC_077242.1 coordinate 4,751,670, forward strand.
CCATATGCATCAGCAGGTTTCAAACGCATCTACGATTGCAAAACAGACAATCATCGCTGGTATTTTCCTCATAAGAAGCATGCATTACTATGAGTAAGGAGCAAGTTTTCCACCTCTTAAAATTTCTTGGTAATGTTTAAATATCATAAAGAAAATTGCATTTGTTGCACAATACTTTATAAACTAAACTCAAAGATTCTAGCTGCTAGACTGCAAAAGGTCTAGATTATTATAAGGTAATGCTCAAGATGGTTTTATTCCTCAAAGGAAGATTGGTGACAACATTATATTAGCTCATGAGTTGGTGCATACTTATTCCAGGAAATATATATCCCCAATATGCATGATTAAAGTAGACCTTCAAAATCATGAATTAGATTTCCTAGACAATTTATTGGTTGGGTCCTTGAATGTGTGAAAATAGTGAATTATACTATTTTGGTTAATGGAGAATCATCGACTAAGGCAAGGAGACCCATAACTCCTTTTCTATTTGCCATAGGTCTGGAATATCAGAGCAAAAGTCTGAATCAGCTAACACAAGGCAAAGAGTTCCACTTTCATCCTAAATGTTCTAGAATGAGGATAACACATCTATGCTTTGCATATGACATACTATTGTTCTCCAGAGGAGAACTACTATCTGCCAAGGCATTTCAACACTGTTTCCAGCAATTCTCTTCAGCTTCTGGACTCCAAGCTAACATTGCTAAGAGTTCATTATATTGTGAAGGGGTGAATTAATCTGAGAGAGACAGAATGCTATAGTATCTGGGCTATTCCTATGGAGAACTACATTTCAAATACTTGGGGATACCACTTTCTACTAAATAGCTTTCAGATACTTGAGGATACTACCTAGAATTGGAGGACTGGATCTTACAAATCTACTAATTTGGAATCAAACAGCTATAGGAAAAACTTGTTGGGAGAATAGTCATAAACATGACAAATTATGGATCAAATGGATCCATGAGTATTATCTCAAAGGTCAACCTTTTAAAGTTGTTCTTGTACCACAACAAGCTTGTTGGATGGCAAGGAAGGTATTTGAAGCAAGGACTACACTAGCTCTTATAAGGAGTGCTAATCAGACAGACATATTACTCACTGCTAGGTGATACGCCCAACGCACCTTGGAAGTGCCTTATGTTCAAGAACGGTGCAAGGCCCAAACCAAAGTTCACCAAGTGGCTTCGACTTCAAGAGAAACTGATGACTGCTGATACATTAAGTAAATGTTCACTATGCACAGGATGGGTCTCATGATCATTTATTTAGAGAATGTGTAATTGGAAACCAACTGTGGAGCAGATGAAAGCAATGGATTCAGGCTCAACCCCATGGAGTAACTGGACAGAATCAATACACTCAGGAGAGCTAAGCGGAAGTCACAAAAGGCTCAGATATTAAGGATGTTATATGCTGAGTATATTCATGGCATTTGGATAGAGAGAAATATGAAAATCTTTGAGCAGAAAAGCAGAGAATGGGGAAGTCTAGCCACAGAAATTGCTATTGTTTCATATAAAAACAAATTAAAAAAGATCTAACAAAATAAAACTTCAATAGTCTCTCCTTTACTGCTGATGAATAATCAAAATGCTCAAATATTGATCCGACAAAATTCAAAAAAACACCTTGATATTACAGCCTATTTTTAAAAAAACTAATAGGAACATTCAATTAAGAACACTCATACTAAATGAGTCGGATCTCATCATTTGGGCAACTGAAAACTCCAAAGTGTTTGCACTTATCAAATCAAGAAGTTTATTGAATAAACACATACGAACAAACAAACGAATATCTTATGTGCATAAAAATTTAGATGAAAAACTCAGTAAGTGAACCCATTCAAGATTAATCAAATCTCACAAAAATGGACAAAACAAATAAAACATGAAGACTTTATCAAAACAAATAAAACATGAAGACTTTATCACTACAAATCAAGAACATTGGATAACAGAGATACAATTTTTTAATTAAAGTAATTATAGTATGTTTCACGAATATTGAACAATGCGTATTAGAGCAAACACAATATTGTAGCAGCAAAAATATTGTGATGCAAAAAGATTACATAAAGCATTATAAAAAAAGATAAAATAAAAGCAATAAGGAAAGAAAGGTTTATGTGGCAATACTAGGCTCATACTACTTCTAAAGATGAGCAAAAAAGATTTGGCATTTTTCCACGTTAAGTATGTGAAGAAACCTATGTAGTACCTGGAAATATTTAGGCATCAACAGTGGAAGGCCATTCCAGTTCGGTAGCATCGTAAGCTTCCTCAGTAGTCACCTGAGCTTTGTTCTTGACCTTCCTCGGGGAGTCGTCCCCATGCCATTGGAGAACTGCAGGTTAGCCGCATCTAACGTACGCCAATAGAGAAAAGGGGCAAGAAAAAAAATCCTTGTTAGGATTATCTGGGGAAGGGAAAAGCTTTGGGTGCCAATGGAGAATGATCTCTAGTGGAGAACCACGGCTAGGACCCAATTTTTTTACAATAGCCCGCAACTTTTACCCAAAAATATAAATCCTTTTAATTTTAACCTAACGATTTATTTAATTTTTGCCACATGCTTGATGGAAGCAGTGGGGCCACTATTGATCCTTCTGGCGATGCATCTGATTCTGAAGAGGCAACAGAGTTACAGTCTCAATGTTCCACTATGATGATGTTACAGGATTGCAACACTTTTGGAATTAAAGGATGAACCAATTGAGGGAGAAAAGATTATGCACTTAATTGACAAGAAGTTTGTTGAGCAATTAGAAGCTGGTTTTTTTTTGCTAGATTTAGAACATCAAATCAATAGCTTTACTAGTAAAAAATTTGCAAACCGTAAAGAAACTATATAACTGCAGCATAACACTAACCCCTAAGAAAAAGTAATGATTTATTTCTAAATGGTAGTATATTTCAAATACCTTTTATGAATGCTTCAGTTATAGGGCACTATTTGGACTCTTCAAGTCTCAATCTAAGGTAAGCAATTTGTCTTTCAACTCTTCAGAGGGAGAGATGAATTGGGGAAGTGCATTATATATTTGTAGAGAAAGTGGTTTTATACTTTGCCAAATACATAAGCGCCCTTTAAACAAAAACTCTAGTTTTCATTTTGATACCTCAACTAAGACATGTTCCTATTTGACATTCCAAGTTTTATGTATTTGGCCAAGTACAAAATCACTTTCTCTACAAATATATATTGAACTTCCTCAATATTTCTCTCCCTCTAAAGTGTTCAAAGCCAAATTGCTTACCCTACATTGAGATTGAAAACTTGAAGAGTTCAAATTGCCCAACAGAAGCTAGCACTTATAAAAAGTATTTGGAATTTATAACCATTTAAAAAAAGATCGTTCTTTTTCTTTTTGGGGTTAGTGTTATGCAGCAAACTGCGGTTATATAGGCTTTTTACACTACAACATAAGAGACATTTAGTACCAATAGATTTTCCTTTAGCGGCAATATTTATTGTTGCTAAATAAGTTAATGTCATTGCATTCAAAATCGTTAAAGCATTTAACAACATTTATATAGAGGTTTGTTATAAATACTCATATTTATTATTGCCGCAAAATACTTTATTTGTTGTAATGTTAAGGTTTGCAAATTTTAATACTAGTAAAGGTATTGATTTGACATTCTAAATCTAGCAAAAAACAACTTCTTATGTATAATTTGTTACTTAAAATGAGCAGCTTTTATGTGTTGACTATCTTAGTGGAAGCAAACAGGAACTACTTGAAAATATCCATTGTTTTTCTTTGTGGGTTGAGTTCTATGAAACAAAGGGAAACGCGATGCACAAAATGCAGGGTCCAGGGAAGAGTTGTACCCTAAGGGGTGTGATGTAACAAGCTATTCCATAAAACAATTTGAGGTCTATCCAATATTTATGCCCAATTATGTCATTCTGATCCTCGATGGTTTCTTGAGTATGATTTGAATTGTGTTTTCTTGTATGATGTGCTAAAATGATTTGTTTCACTTATTCACTTCTTTAAGTATTGACACCACTTACTGAACTTCTGTGTAACATTTGGTATCTCAAGTCAAGTCAAGTTAAATATTAATATAACATAGATATCAATAGGAGATAGTTGATGGTTTCAATTAAAATGCACCTTTATTTCTTATCCAGATAGTTGAGGATTCCATGCTTCATATTATTATTAATTTTTCTGCAGGTTCTTGGTGATTATTGTTATAAGTGCTCCTTTTGTTCTTGTGTTGATTTGACAATGTGAATAGAAGTTTTGTCCACTATAAAAAAAAAAGCAATGAAAATAGGATTCCTTTTACAATAATAAAGTCATATAGAGAAAAGTTATTCCGGATCATCACCAGATTGTTTTGATATTGAAGGAGGAACTAAGTAAGGAGATGAATTTTCAACCCCCCAAGTAAATGAATTGAAAATGTATTTGACAACAAAATATGGTTTCAAGGGAAGGAGATAAAAAGATAGTTTGAAAAAGGGAGCATATATCTCTACTTATTATACCTTAAAGGAAAGAAAAATCAACAATAGAAATGGGATTCCTCCTAAAATAATGAAGTCATATAGAGAAAAAATAATTTGAACCATCACTGGATTGTTTTGACATTGAAGGAGGAATCAAATTAGGAGATTTATTATACCTTATTTTCCTATCCCTTTTACTTCCATTTTCCTCTTTCCTTTACTTTTTTCCTTCTTTCCAAAACAGAGGCAGTGGTGGCTTGCTCAAAATGTATTTGACAACAAACTATGGTTTTAAATAAGTACTTGTACACTCAGGATCGTGAGAAAAGAGAAAGAAACGGGCAGCTTTAACAGTTTGTTAATACAGAGACTTGGTGAGCTTTTAATATAGCGATGGAATGAAAGAGAGATAAAAAAGTAGTTTTATTGGCCAAAGACAGGTGTCAAGTCACCTTGTCTTTAATGACCTCTCTATATATTATTAGCACGTTAAAATATAAAACATAAACCTAATGTAGAAATTTAACTGAATTCATCTTTGCAAATCAACATACACAACTTCGTTGGATTTTTCTTTTGTTTGGAGTAAAAGAAGGCGTCCCACAGTCCAATTTCCTGAAGAGGTTATCAAAGACAATCTATACAAATGAAAGAAATTGTCTAAAATTAAATCTCTCTATATGTTTAAGTCATGCATAGACAAGGTGATACTGGTACCTCTTAAATCAACATACATGACAATTCTATTTTTCTATCTCAACAGAATCAATACACTCTAAAGATCCTCAGGAGAGCTGAGGGGATGACACAAAAGGCTCTGATATGTAGGATGTTGTACACTGAGTATATTCATGGTATTTGGATAGAGAGAAATATCAAAATCTTTGACCAGAAAAGCAGAGAATGGGGAAGTCTAGCCAGAGAAATTGCCACTGTTTGTTGTTTCAGAGCTTAAATTCTAGTTATTTTAGCTCTGTAGTACTTAGTTTTGCTGAGTTTAAAGCTTATGATAGCAGAGTGTGTTCTCCTATGGTTTTGCAAATGCTTCACATTTAGTGATTAATACAAAGTTCAGTTACCCAAAAAATAAAAAATGTGAAGTATCATACGGTCCTCGGGCTTACTTTACACCAGAAGTTTCCCACAGATGGTTGAATTGCTCTCCACTACGATTTCTTATCTATAACAATGTAAACTGAAAGAAAAGAAATCAGAAGTTACTCTAAAATGACATGTGAGAATAAAAGTAATACAAGAATAACTCAAATTTTTTCTTTATCCAATTTTTCTCTCTCTCTGTTACTTCATTGCAGACTTATATAATCACAAACACTTTATAGTCTTTTTGGAGACATCCGGTTAAAACTCCAAAATGTTTGCACTTTTCAAATCAAATAGAATCCAGAAGTTTATTGAACAAACAGACGACAAGCAAATCGTAAACTTGTCAATTCTAAAGATGAGCAAAAAAGATGGAGCTTTTTTCCACTATAAGTATGTGAAGAAAGCTATATAGTACCTGGAAATAGTTAAGCCACTCCAGTTCGGTATCATCGTAAGCTTCCTCCGTCGTCATCCTTCCTTGGTCATCGGAGAAATGCGCAGGTTAGCCGCACCCAGAGTGCCCCAAAAGAGAAAGGGGCAAGATATATATGGCAATTGGCCTGCTTTTTTTTTAAAAAAGGTATTAAAATGTGGTGAATGAGAAATCAGATTGGATATTTACTTCGGACTAAAATAGATTGGGCTCAAATGAGCTCAAAATCAGGTTAGGTAATGATCCACTTGATTTCAACGATTGTTAGAATTTTGTAAACTTTACCTAAATCCCATAATGGAAAAGTCTAATTACTATACATCCCTCATTGTATTAAAATTACCCGATATTTCCTTTTTTTTCAACTTTTCTGATACATTAGATTTGTATCTGATACATCAATTATCTAATGAGTAATTAATGAAGATCATCTATTTATGAATAGTATCTTAATATAAGGAATGATTGGTTCTTTAAATCAATTATTGATCTAATTAATGGGATTAATTTGGTTAAAAAAAGAACGATTGTGTAGTTGAAGATTTAAGCCAAAAAAAACAGAGCATAAATTCAAACCAACTTCGAATTCAATTTTTTTTCAGTTTGGGTGATACATAAGTTATGTATCTGATACATCAATTGTTAAAAAATCAATTGTTATGTCCATGAAGATTCAAGCCAAAAAACAGAGCGTCGTCTCGAATGGAAAAAACAGAGCATCAATTCATACCGAAGTTGATTTCAATTATTTTTCCACTTTTGTTGATAAATAAGTTATGTATCTGATACATAACTTTAGCTATAGAATAGTTAATGCACATCAGCTATTTATGGATAAAAGATTGCCTCTTTATATCAATTACTGATCTATTAAAGAAGGCGACAGTTATGTACATGAATTTTGAAGCCAAAAGTCAGAGCATCGACTCCAAGGAAAACAACAGAGCATCAATTCAAAGCAAACTTCGCGTTTCATCAATTAATCGATATGAATATCCCGATACTACTGAGACATTCTGGAGTTTGGCAATCCGATATTACTTATGAACAATACAAAAGTGATGGAATCGTTGTCGGTGACAATGTATCTTACTCAAATCTAAAAGCAGCAATCGCTGCTGAATTGAGTGTGGATGAATCAGAGAAAAAAATTGAAATCTGATACATAGTTGAAGGTAACTCGTCGCCAATATATATTCGTAATGATATGGGTGTTAATCTTTACATAGAGTTGAAGAAGAAAGAGTCTGGTTTCGTGAATTATCCCCTGTGCATATCAAGCTTTGATATAAAAAGATGTGAGATAAAATCATTCGACAGTACATCTGGAGCAATCGTTTATGCCGAATCAAATGCGAATGAGTCCCACATTTTTGGTTTAGAAGAATCTGATAATGTTGCAAATTGTTATATAGCAGAATTGGAGTTGACGAACTACATAGATGATACAAATGGTGCGGAAGTGAAGGAGAATCAATTCTATAAGGATAAAGCAACTCTAGTTGATGTAATGGCCAAATACAAAATCAATAATGAATTTAATTTCAAGGTTAAAAGATCCGACAGTAAAAGGTATGCGCATATTCTGCATTTGGAAATTTTGATGTTGGATAGTATCCAACTGTATGTATCAGATACATATTAATGTGTGTATCTGATACATTCTTAAAATAAAATAATTTTTCTTGTCATGATACATCAAAACTCCATTTCTGTAACTCAAGTAAAAAATAATAATAATGTTGTCAGTATGTATCAGATTCATAATACTCTATGTATCAGATATTTTTTTTTTAATAATACATACAATGAAGCATGTATCAAGTACATGGGTTGACACACTTCCTATCAGTATGTCACTTTATTTGTTGATATTATAAATGAAAAAATATTGGTATGATACATGTCATTTTTTTTTATACAAATGCAGTTATGTGTTAGTATGCCTTTCAAACGGCTGTTGTTGGAGAATGAAAGCTTCATGTTGGAAAAAATCCGATTTATTCAAAGTTAGATATTTCAATAGTGAACATTCATGTGCACTGAGAGATAGAATTTTCAACAAAGCTCATGCTACAAAGGCTTTTGTTAGTGCATTCACAGCCCCTAAATTGGTTAATCATAAGAGAATTGTCACCTCTAATGATATACGAGAGGATATTAAATCAGCGTATGGAATTGATATTACCTATCAACAGGCATGGCGTTCAAAAGAGCATGCTTTGCAGATGTTAAGGGGAAAACCTGCTGATGGATATAGACAGCTGCCTGTATACATACATATTCTAAAAACCGTATATCCAAATTCGTACATAAGTATGCACAAGTCATCAACTGATGAGTTCATGTATTTGTTCATAGCGTTAAGGCCCTTGATGAGGGGGTTTCAGTTTTGTCGACCAGTAGTTGTTGTTGACGGTGCACATCTTGATGGACCTTATAAAGGGACGTTTGTATCAGCTAGCACACTTAATGGGGCAGGTATTACTTTCTTATACTGTTTCTTATTGAATAACAGTGTATCATCTCATTTTTCACGTTTGTTGTGATTCTGATGAATTCTAATAACTATTGTATCGCTATTATTGATTTATTAGGTTGCATATTGCCGTTGGCGTATGGTATTGTTGATACGGAAAATGATTCATCATGGACGTGGTTTTTTCAAAATTTCAAGAATGCATTTGGTGAGAAGGACAATATGTGTGTTGTATCAGATAGGAACGAAAGCATAATCAAGAGTGTAAGCATGGTATTTCCCAATGTTCCTCATTTTGCATGCATATGGCATATATGGAAAAATGTGTGTACTAAATACAGAAGGAGCAAAGCTGTACTAAGTGACATCTTCTATTCAATGGCCAAGGCATACCGAAAAGATGAAGTCGATAAATTAATGGCCAAAGTTGAAAGAATCGATCAACGGGTGGCACAATATTTAAAAAATGCAGGATACGAAAAGTGGTCAAGGGTTCATGCCACTGTCAACAGGGGTAGAATGATGACTTCTAACATCGCAGAATGTATCAATAGATGTCTTGTTGAAGCACGAGAGCTGCCTATAATTGACATTTTGGAGCAAACGAGAATGTTATTTGGTTCTTAGAACTGCAAAAATAGGGAAATAGCCTCTTATACAAAACATACTTTGGGTAGAAAATTCGAAGATATCCTAGTTTCAAACACGATTAAGTGTTCGAGAATGAAGGTACACGATACACACTTTTTGACACATATATACTGATACATCAATTCTGGTATATGATACATACTTTCTGATACATATATATTGTTAGATCAGTTCTGATACATCATTTCTGTAATTGATACATACTTTTTGATACATATATGTGAAATTTATTTCTTGGTGGCTGATGATTCATCAGTTATGTATAACATGTGCTAATTAAATAATGAAACTTCAATTATGATACATAAGTTCTACATTTGATACATAAGTTCTAATACATATATGTAAAGATTATTTTCCTTCAAGCTGATGATTAATCAGTTATGCATAACATGTTCTAAATATATACTGATATATCAATTCGGATACATCAAATGTGTAGTTGATACATAAGTACTGACACATATAAACATAACATGTTTAAAATACATACTGATACATCAGTTCTGATACATCATTTCTGTAATTGATACATACTTTCTGATACATATATGTGAAATTTATTTCTTGCTGGCTATTGATTCATCTGTTATGTATATTATGTGATAATTATTACCCTTTTACATCAGTTCTGATACATAGTTGTGTATGTGAGGAAGCAGTGCTGATACATATATTTGAAATATAATTCCTGTAGGTTGTTGCTTCATCAGAGTATCTTTATTCTGTTTACGAATTAGGTATAAGATACATTGTGTGTCTAGAGAGAAAAACATGCACTTGTGGTAGATTTCAACTAGACGAGATACCATATCCACATGCAATTGCAGTGTTGAAGAGCAAGAACATTAATGACCTGCACCCATATTGTTCTGATTACTACAAACCAGATGCGTTGGCAAATACTTATGAATTATCAATGGTTCCAATGCCAGATAAGAAAGTCTGGACTGCTCCTAAGGAAATTTTGGAAGAATTTGTCTTGCCGCCAATATACAAAAGGATGCCAGGAAGACCAAAGAAAGGGAGAAAAAAGTTCGCTAGTGAGAAGATAACAAGTAGCACAAATTCTTGTGGACGTTGTGGCCACGAAGGCCACAACAGAAAGACTTGTAACTTCATTCCTAAATAGATATGATGTTTGTGGTATCTCGGTATACATTCTAATTGAATCATATAATAACATCTATTATTATATTTTATATTTGAGTTTGACACGTGACATAAATATAAAAATCTTTTTTCAGTTGATATGTATCAAGATTAGAACATTTTATTGCTACAATTTTTTTAAAAATAAAATACAGGACGTCCATCGGTTCGCCTTGACTTGGATTAATGAAATCTCACATGATTTATTTTTTGGATCGTTATTTTCCCAAACATAAACATTCTTGTCTTTTCGACAACCATAATTACACAAGAGTTGTGGGTGATACATAAGATCTTATTTGATATAGGTTGTAGATTATCATATGCAGTAAATCTTTATAAATGCGAATCTGATACATAAGCAAGATGTATCATATACGTTAAATCTTGAGACATAGAATTCTTATGCAAAAAATTAATGTATCGGAATCATTAAATATTGAGAAATGAGAATCTGATACATGTGCATGATGTATCATAATAAATAAAACTTGATTCATGTATCAGAATTCACAAAATGTGACACTTATGAATATTATACTTGATACAAGTTTGATACAGTAGAATATAAAACATAAACTTTGATTTTATATTCGATTTTGACACCAGAGAAAAACATAGTAAATCTGATGTATGGAAACATTAAAACATATTAAATCTGATACATTAGAGTTTATGTATCAGATACATTAAAAGAATCAGAATCACCTAAAATGTTTACTATAAAAAAAAAACTATTGGACATCAATCAGTTCTCTTGGTTTGGAGAGATGTCTCTCCTAAGGTTTTTTGGATCATCGTTATCGCTAACATAACCATCCATGGCCTTCTGACAACCATATCTCCATAAGAGTGCGCTATATCTTGAACGGAAGAATTCAGCGTTTAGTCCAGTATTTGGAATAGAAATTCCATCACTAAGATATTCAGCAAACATGGCCAGGAAAACTCCACAATCTCTGCAAAGAAAGGAATACACGAATTTAAAAAAAGTAAAATTGACATATGAATGATTTAGATATACATAGCCGATGTTAATACTCACAAGCTGTCACTTCCCTGTTGCGCAATTCCTTCAACATACTCAACTGCAAATAGGTGATGTGGTTCAAGCATGTTACCGGTTGATTTGTCCTTGTATGAATCAAGAGATGACCAATCATTACGTTCATTGTTGTCAAAGAAACCACTGTCTTACAGGTATGTTGGTAGCATTGCTGCTATCTTTTGGATCTCTTGGGAAGGGTTGCTACTTCTTCGTCTAGGCGATGAATCATACACACGTATCAACCTCTCTTTCAACACAACTACCGCAAGAACCCAATGAAAATCCCTGTCGCAGTTTACTGGAATGTATACCTCATCTACTAAATGCCAGGGCAAACCGGCTGATATTGAGAAACCTCTTATTATGTTCTTCACGGATCTCTCGTGATGAGCTGTAACAGTGGCCCTTGCCATATCTTCTTGTGTAGAAATGTTAGGTGGAAGGTGATAGTAGCGTGTGTGTGCATATTCGATGTAAATTTTGAAAATGCAGTTTGTCGTTGTGTATCGATACTGATTGCTCAACTGCATCTTCGATTTCTTTCGAAGGTAGTAAAATATTACATCGATGTGCTGCATATTTTAAGAAAGTATTAGTTATATAACAACTAGCATCATGTATCAGATTATGTATGTATCAGATACATTTATCTATATATGTATCAGATACATTAATATGTATGTATCAGGTAGTTAATATGAGTTGTATTATATTATTTATGATGAAATTTTTACCTCATTGTTCCAGCATCTGTTCGGCTGTGACATTAGGTAGAACCAGTTCTTATCTTTAAGAAATGCCACAACAAAGTCCATTTTTTCAAAGCCGAATAAAGAGCACTTAGATCTGTAATGATCCTTCTTCGAATTCTTGAATGGAAGCTTGTAGTTTAATAACATAACAAATATAATACACAACTTGTATGGGTATAAGTTGAATATATCATACTTACTTGTTGCCATGTGATTTTAGAAGTCCTTTATCTATCCATTGAGAGTAGTCTGTGACAAGCTCGGATGGGGGATGATAGCATATACCAAAACCTTCAAAAGGGTATGTCTGATGCATAACAGCTGACAAATTTTCCTTTCCCTTTTCACTCGACCCAAAGTTTGAAAGATACGGAGACTATAAGATCTTCGAAGGAATCCTGCTTCTTCGAAATGGTGTCTTCGCATCGTCAGACAATACATTGGCTTTTGATGGAAGAGTGGTTGGTAGCTGGCTATCGCATAATAGACATTCATCCTGAACTTGCTTATTACTAACAGCTGTTAATGGCATGGCTGGTAATGAAAGACCGTATATTAGAGCATCTATCACATCCAGAGTTTCGACTGAAAATGATGCTGAAGTATTGGATTCTGATATGCTTGGTTTGATTTTTTCTTTTTCAATCTCCTCAACTTGCTCTTCTACTTTGTCAGTTTTATCATCGGCTACTCTTCCATCTTTCTTTCCAGTGTTCTACACGTAATGTATAACGTCATTAAAAAACTTAATAATGTTGACTTTATCTCAGTAATGTTTCTGATACATTACCTGTAATGTATCAGAATCAGTAATAAGCTGATCAGTATCTACTCTTTGTGGTTCCATTTAGTGTGCTGATACATCCTTCAATTGTGGTGTAAAATTTAATGTTTTCGGTTCCTACAAATGTTAAAAAAATAATTACTTAATAAAAAACTGTGGATATCATACATTATCTTAAAAAACCAATTACTTCATAAAAAATCTACAGATATCATACATCATCTGCTACAATGTTATGTTGTGATACATCATCCACCTTTTGTATCTTGACGGATGATTCATCTTCCTGGAAACATAATAACATTTACTTATGATATATATGTACTAAATGTCTAGATATATATATATTTAAAGAGGTTGAGCTTATACAAAATATATATATAAAATCAAATTGTTCATCAATTTATTTCTGATACATTACCTTTAATGTATCAGAATAAACTTGCTGATCAAATAATTCAGGAACATCTGCTGAAATGCTTTGTTCCGATATATTGTCCACCTGATTTATCATGGTGGATGGTTCAGGTCCCTGAAAACATAATAACATTTACATTTGATACATGACAATGAAAAGTATCCAAAAGTTTAAAACCATAAATATCAAATATTACATGATGTATGTACCTTAATATCTTCCTGGACATTAGATTTGTCATTTTTTTGGGGTGGGTCAGATTTATTTGCAAAATTGTGCACCTCCAATCCAGTAGGTGCTTATTGTTGTTCAACTACATGGAATATTTGATCAAAATCATCTGTTTTAACTTGAGATGATGTGCCAGTCATTCGGTTCGCCATACTGTCGATGGCTTTCAAAAGATCAATGTGATTTGAATCAATTTTATTCTCCAAACGCTTGAACTTCCGGTCAACCTTGATACATGTATATGAAAAATCAGAATGTATCACCTAATTAAAAGTATATTGTATGTGATACATCTTAAAGTAAAAACTTACGTATCTCTTTAGAGACTTCTTTATGGACTTCTTCAATGCTTTGAATTGCATATGAATAATTTGATCCAAATGACCGGAAGATTCACCTCCTACAGCTGACTTCGCCCCTGGTACATTGTCAAGAGAAACAGGCTTTTCTGATTCATTTGGTGGTATGAAATCCTTGTGCATGTTGACTGTTTCTACTTGAATTGGCTTTTTAGCAGGGGAAGTCTTCATTCTCTTTGAAGGAGGTGGAGAAGATGTATCAGCGACATGACTGAATCTCTTTAATAATTCTGTGGGTGGTGTTGTTGAAAAGTCCTCAAATCTAGAGACTTCATGAGGTTTTCTGAAATTGATCTTGGCAGCCGATGTTGAAGCTTCAGGTTTCTGTTGGCTACCATGAATGACAATAGATTCCATTTCATGTTGAGATTGGACAATGTTGGAGCATGGATACTGCAAAAAATATTGATTGATTGTCAGAAAACAATTGAATAATTGATACATGTTAATGCTGATACATAAACATGATGTATCAGAAACATTAATCCTTCATACATGCTAAACTGATAGAAAAACAACATTATCTGATACATACATGCAGATGTATCATGAGATGTAATTCTTGATACATTATAATTTGATACATAAGATAGAGTTTTCATGAGCTGTAAATACTGATAAATGAGTTTCTGATACATACAATTATATGTATCAGAAAGGTTATATAAAGTATATGTATCAGATACATTATATCTTGATACATTTATATTCTAATACATAAATATATGAGTTGATACATCTACTTTATGAATCAAATTATACTATATCAAGGTCATGAATATATAATGTATCTTAGATTTTATGTATAATGAATTAGTGCATAATCGAATAATATTCAAAGCATGTACCTCACTAAAGATGGTAGACATGAAGGTCTCAAATTTTGGCTTCACGGCGACAACACGCCAGTTAAGAATTCTGGGAATTTTATTACCCACTCTTACAACAATTTCAGAGGGAACTTGAGATGCACATTCATATATCCAAACATTCAGAGCGTATGACATGCCGCCTAGATGATACATTTGTTTGGCATTTGAAAACTCCTGACGCATTCCTTTTATCAATTTTGAAAATGCTATTTTCCCCATGGATATTGCTCATACCTACCATCTTCTACCATCTTAAAATCATCAACTGATATAGGTGCATCACCTAGTTGAGAAAAAACAAAAGTGTGGATGAAATAGAGAATGGCCATCTGAACAGCGTCTTCATTTGTTTTCCATCCTCCAACTAGAAAACGCTCAACGAAACGAGCTTTGTTGACCCCATTTTTGGAACCAGAAAAATATAAAGACAATAATCTACTTGTTTGGTCATCAAAATACCGAAAGTCATTCATATTACCGGTACATCGCAAACCAGTAATGATAGCAAAATCATTTATTATAAATCGTAGTATATTACCCTGCACATGACGAATGTGCAATTCTTATTTGTTTTTTTGGTCTACCTCAAGAAGTAAGAGGCATTTGATGATTTGTCCTTGAAAATTGCAGTTTGGCATATCTAAGTATTGACCAAATATGGATTGCCTAAATAACTTTATACCTTCTTCACCTATTGATGATTCAAAATCATCAAGAAAATTAGCCCTATATGCCATTCCGAATCTCAATGGTTGGGACGGGATCTTCTTGATGACGTATTTCATTCTCTGCATTGACATGAAAATGGTTAAATACAACTTGAACTTTATACATAAATACGATGTATCATATGCATTAAAATATTTGATGCATGAGATGAGATTTTGATACATACAGAAGATGTATCAGAAATAATTATATATTATATTCTGATACATAAATGTAGAAGTATCAGAATTATTAAAACTTGAAAAATCAAAAAATGACACTTACACATGATGTATCAGAAATAGTAAATCTCCAAAAAATTACATTTTGAAAAAAACATTATGTATCTGATACATAAATATATATGTATCAGAATCATTAAAACTTGAAATAACAAATACTGAGACTTAAAGATGATGTATCAGAAATAGTAATTCTCAAAAGATTGCATATGAAACAGACATTATATTGAAACTTGAAACAACATAAACATGATGTATCAGAAATAGAAAATCTCCAAAAAATTACATTTGAAAAAGACATTATGTATCTGATACATAAATGTATATGTATCAGAGTCATTAAAAATTAAAACAACAGAAACTGACACTTAAACATGATGTATCAGAAATAGAAATCTCCAAAAAAATACATTTGAAAAAGACATTATGTATCTGATACATAAATGTATATGTATCAGAATCATTAAAAATTAAAACAACAGAAACTGACACTTAAACATGATGTATCAGAAATAGAAAATCTCCAAAAAAAAATTCCTTTTAAAAAGACATTATGTATCTGATACATAAATGGTATGTATCAGAATCATTAAAACCTTCACAAAATTTTCATTCTAAAACAAAAAACTTAATTGAACACATACCTTTGGGAGATTAGGGCGTGTTGTAACCCCTTCAATCTTGTTGTCTATTTCTTTGGGTACATGATTAACTGTAGCTTTCGACTTTAATTTCTCACGTAGCTTATTCATCACTGTTGGATCGTTACGATGTTTGGATCTAACTTCGTCGTAACCTTTCCAAGACGAATCAGAACCAGGAGAAACAAGAATTTGTTGATTTTTAGTGGACTGTTTGAGACCATGAACGGATTTCATATGTATCATTGAAGGTATGAGAAACAAAAATAGAAAGATTTACAGAAGAAAGCAAATGATAAAAATTTAGAAGATTTTTCAAAGATTTTCAGAGGAAATCAAAATATACAAATTTTAGGAGAAATCAGATTGAATGATGATGAAGTAAAATTCCATATAAGGAAAGATTGATACAGTACCTTATTTGGAACCTTGAAATTGATTAACAGTTGAAGAGTAACAAATTAACTAGAGCAAATTAGGGCAAGAATGAAGGAAGAGGCGGATGTATCAGTGAGGTATAGAGAGAGAAAGGAAAAAGAGGGAATTTGGAAATTTTTTGGTGTATATGAGAATAAAAGTAAATATATTAGGGGAATATGTGTAAAAGGGTAATTTACCCTAAAATTTTACTATTGTTATGAAATACAGAGAAGTGGATGCTTAGTAATGGGCCTATATAATGGTAAAACTAGGTTATGTAATTCTTTCTTTTTTTCATGAAAGTTTGGCCGTAAATAGATATATATTCTTTGTGGAATGAGATACACACAGGGAACAATTCTCTCAATTCTCTCTACTTTTTGTTTTTCTTTTTTATTTTTTGCTTACTTATCTTATAATCTTATTATTTCTATAATACATTATCAACACGAAGTTTTAATTTTCTCCAAATAAATTAACTTCTATATTAGGTATATTTATTAAAGAAATTTAATTTTAGTTGTCTTTGTTATTTCTAAATTAATTTCTATCTCAGTTTTTATCATGTCAAATTTATCAAATCTTGAGTTTGTGGCACTTGACATTATAGGAAAAAATTATTTGTCATGGATCCTTGATGCTGAAATTCACCTTGACGCTAAAGGTCTTGGTGATATTATTAAACAAGAAAATAAAGCATCAAGGCAAGATAAGGCAAATGCCATAATTTTTCTCCGTCATCATATTCATGAAGGATTAAAAACTGAATATTTAACTGTGAAAGACCTTCTTGAATTATAAACTAATTTGAAGAATCGATATCACCACCTAAAACTTACGGTGTTACCAAAAGCTCGATATGACTGAATACACCTTCGATTTTAAGATTTTAAGATTTTAAAACTGTGACAGAGTATAATTCTGCTATTCACAAGGTAAGTCCCATGTTAAAATTATGTTATTCACAAGGTAAGTTCCATTTTCATGCTTTAAATGTGTTGCTACAACAACAATATCATGAAAAACAGTTTAAGAAATATTCTGAATTAATTACATGCTTACTTGTGGCTGAGCAAAATAATATTTTGCTGATGAAAAATCATGAAGCCCTCCCACTGGGTCTGCTCTATTTCCTAAAGCGAATGTTGTGGCAGTACATAATCAGTCTGAATCAAGACAAAATATTTATCGTGGATGTGGTAGAGGACGAAACAATTATCGTCATCATGATGGAAATAAACATGAGAACAATAAAGTTCCTCAAAATAATTCTTCTAGAGGTAAATTCAATATTTGTCACTTGTGTGGTATGAAGGGTGGGCACGTGAATGTCGTACGCCCAATCATTTTGTGAAACTTTATCAAGCCTCTCTAAAAAAGAGATAATAATGTGGAGGCGCACTTGAATTTTCGCAATGATGATAGCAGGCAGGAACAACACAATAATATAATCATTCAAACACTTTATGCTATTGTACAAGATTCTAGAAGAAAAATTGTGATGTCCCTGGATAATCACATAGATGGTGACAAAAATCAAAATAGTGTCACGCCTCGGGAGGGTACCCTAGACGTAACCAGCACCCGAAGGCCATCTCTGACCTCAGAGAGAATCACTTGGTACAGTCACTCATTCATTCAAGCACATTCTATTAGCAGAAAACTCAATTTAAGAAATACTTCTCATATCATAAGGGCCGAAGGCCAAACATTTACAATCATGACGATAATCAAAATAGGACTCCTCAAGATGACCGTTCGACCTCCTCACATCTCAGTCTATGAAGCCTCTATTCAAGCCTAAAAGTTGCCAATGACAAGTCCATGGCTACCGACAATCTAAATAAAGAAAGGACAATCAAAACTGTACAAGAAGGCCCAATATCCTCCGAAAACTAGGAGGACTCACCGACTGGCTGGGAATGTAAGTGGATCTTCAATGGAGCGCCAGTTGATGATCTCTAGTACCTGTCTCTGCATCATAAAACGATGCAGGCCAAATGGAGTCAGTACATGGAATGTACGAGTATGTAAAATGGCCGAATACAACGAACATCAAGAAAGAATCAATCAACTCGGGATCTCAACTCGAAAAGGATGACAATCCAATCAAATGTCCTAAGTCTAAACAAGGATATGATTTAGACGGGACCAATCATATACAAATTAACTCAATCCGACTCAAAGTACTATCAACACCTATTTGGGAGTTTCTCTTAACCGACAACTATCACTTATGAGCCAGTGAAAGTACAACAAACCGACGTTGTTGCCGCGTCCGCTCATACCTTGCCAGGGCATGAACGAGTCAACAAATCATGGATCCAATCCAACCAGGTCCTATAATGTCAGGACAACTCTCTCGGGGAAGCATCCGACTTTAACGGTTCCATCCCTCCTACGTTTGGCGACGCAGTTATTGGGGTCGAGTATGGACTATACTCTTGCCCAATTCGGTGCTCGATACTTCTCCCAAGACTCAATGCTCATAAAACTCCATCCAATCAATTCAATCAAATCACATCGATAAGTCTCATTACGACCTTGTCAACTCATCAACTCTATCACAATCAAATCTCAATCTCAATGCTCAATCTCAATCATATCTTCAAGGAAGAGTTAAAAATGCATATGTATACATCATCTAGATTTAAAATCAATCATTACCTCTATCCATTTGAGAAAATCTTTATGACTCATCATATCTTCAAGATTTCAAATTGACATTCTTATAATAGGCAATATTTTTTTAGAAAATAGTATACTTTATAGAATCTATATAAATAACAAGACCAACAAAACATATTTAACAACTCATTTCCTCATCATCTCATACTTACATAAGGGCTCGTTTTAGGAACCTCTTAGCTCAACAACATTAACACATAAATACTAAATAAGATGGGAACAATACTCATTCAAACATGTACCATACCAAGAAACTCCATTTTCATGGATATCTAACCTCAAAACAAGAATAGGGCACATGGATGGACTCAACCCATGTTTTGGTTAGCCTTACATACCTTAGTGAAGACTTTGAAGAAACTTTGGTGTTGGGTCTTCAATGGAAGCTTGAGGTCTTGAAGCTTTTAGACTCCTTTTTGGTTGGAAATGGAGAAGAAGAGAAGAGAGAAGGGAGAGCTCTTAGGGCTTTTTAGAGAGAGAGTGGGGGCTGCCAAATCAGTTCCCAAAAGACCAAGGGCTACATATATATAATTGGGTAAGTTCCCAAATTGCCCCTCCTCAAAATGTTCTGAAAATAGGCTAAAACGCCTTTGGCGTGATAGTGGCGCGTCGCGCCCTTACAGCACCAAGGCCAATCATGCCTAAAACCTGCACAACTTTTAGTGGCGCGTCGCGCCAGGGACCAAACTACTGAGGCATGTTCCAGACGCGATAGTGGCGCGCCGCGCCCTTACAGCGCCAAGCCTATTATCCCAAATTCTGGGAATTTAGCCTGAAAAACCCTGCACACTTTTAGTGGCGCGTCGCTCCAGGGACCAAACTACTGAGGCATGTTCCTGGCGCGATAGTGGCGCGCCGCGCCCTTACAGCGCCAAGCCTATTGTCCCAAATTCTGGGAATTTGGCCTGAAAAACCCTGCACACTTTTAGTGGCGCATTGCGCCAGGGACCAAACTACTGAGGCATGTTCCTGACGCGATAGTGGTGCGTCGCGCCCTTACAGCGCCAAGCCCATTTCCCCAGCAGTTGTAGCCCAGGCCAAAGATTAGGATTCCTGCCGTGCTAGTTCGTCTTCGGATCGTCATATCTTTTGACTCCGAACTCTAAAATCTACGTTCTTGGTAGCGTTGGAAAGAAGACTCGACGACCTTTAATTTGATAGGTCGTGGGCCACCCAGATTGACGTCTTTCAATCAATAGGGTCATTGAAAGTCGACCCTTACGTGAACTCGTCCTAAACTTAGCCACGACGGAACTTTTGGACTTAGCTCGGTCCTAGGGGTCCTCAATGACCCCACATCACCTCCAACGCTCTTAAAATCCTCAGGGACTCATCTTAACTCAAGCACGTACTTCGAAATAAATACGATGGGCCCCACACGTATACAAAGAAGGCCCGAATCTTAGGAAAATTTTTGAGGGGTGTTACATTATCTCCCCCTTAGGATCATTCGTCCTCGAATGACGAGCAACCAAGAATGGACTCGGGGTACAATTCACAATCAAAACTCAGTCATTCAATCAATCAAATTCTCAATCAAATATCAATCAAAACTTAAAAAGGTACAAATGAATTCGAGTCAAGGAAATGGTCATTACCTTCAATATTCTCTTCGGTAGGCATGAATAGATGTGGATATTTAGATTTCATGGCTTCCTCCGCTTCCCATATGGCTTCCTCAACAAGTTGATTCCTCCACAGAACTTTGATTGAGGCGACTTCTTTGTTCCTCAATTTGCGGATTTGGCGATCAAGGATTTGGATTGGGACCTCTTCATAAGATAAGCTATCCTTAATTCCAACGATTTCAATAGAGACTACCAATGAGGGATCGCCCAAGCACTTTTTCAACATTGAAACGTGGAACACCGGATGAATGGAAGCTAGCACTGAGGGTAGGTCCAACTCATAAGCAACACTCCCGATCCGCCTCAAAATTTTGTACGGGCCAATATATCGAGGACTAAGTTTCCCCTTCTTTCCAAACCTCATGACACCCTTCATGGGTGACACTTTCAAATACACCCAATCATCCACCTCAAACTCTAAGTCTCTCCTCCTTACATCGGTGTAAGATTTTTGGTGACTTTGGGCTGTCTTTAGCCTCTCTCGGATAGCTCGTACCTTCTCCATGGCTTGATGAACGAGGTCCGGCCCAATCAACTCGGCTTCACCAATTTTAAACCACCCAATGGGCGATCTACACCTCCTCCCATACAAGGCTTCATAGAGAGCCATTTGAATGCTTGCATGGTAGCTATTGTTATATGCAAACTCTATGAGAGGCAAGTGATCATCCCAATTTCCCTTGAAGTCAAGCACACATGCCCTCAACATATCTTTCAACGTCTGAATAGTGCGCTCTGCTTGGCCATCTGTCTAGGGATGGAAGGCTGTACTCAAGTTCACCCTCGAACCTAATCTCTTCTGAAAGGATTTCCAAAATTGGGAAGTGAATTGAGCTCCTCTGTCTGAGATAATAGACAAAGGGACCCCATGCAATCTGACGATCTCCTGTATATACAATTTTGCATAATCTTCTGCGGTGTCGGTAGTCTTAACCGCCAAGAAGTGAGCTGATTTCGTCATTCTATCCACAATCACCCAAATGGAATCATGCTGCTTTCGGGACTTCGGCAAACCTGTAATAAAGTCCATGTTGATCATCTCCCACTTCCATTCCAGAATTTCTATGTTTTGGGCTAGACCACATGGTCTTTGATGCTCAACCTTCACTTGTTGACAATTCGGGCATTTGGAAACGAATTCCGCAATATCCCTCTTCATCCCACTCCACCAATAGATCTCCCTCAAGTCATGGTACATTTTTGTGGAACCCGGATGAATAGAGTATCTAGAACTATGCACTTCGGCCATAATCCTCTCTCGAACATCATTGACATCCGGCACACACAATCTATTTTGGTACCGCAATACACCATCTCCCCCTTGGGTAAAAACCATTACCTCTTGTTTGTGAATGACTCCCTTTAATTGGAGAAGGACGGGATCTTGGTTTTGCTTCTCTTTCACCTCTACCACAAGTGAGGATGTAGACCCATCCTGAACGGTAACTCCGCCTTTATTATTCTCTTCCAGATGAACTCCCAATCGGGCTAATCTGTGTACCTCCTTTGCCAATTCCCTCCTTCCTTCCTCCACGTGGCTAGTACTACCTGCTAAGAGCATCAGCAACAACATTAGCTTTACATGGATGGTAGAGGATGCTCATATCATAGTCCTTGAGTAGCTCAAGCCATCTCCTTTGCCTCAGGTTGAGTTCCTTCTGGCTAAAGACGTATTGCAAGCTCTTGTGATCGGTGAATACATCGATATGCACTCCATACAGGTAGTGGCGCCAGATTTTAAGTGCAAACACCACAACTGCCAGCTCAAGGTCATGAGTTAGGTAATTCCTCTCATGAAGCTTAAGCTGTCTTGAAGCATAGGCTATCACCTTCCCCCTTTGCATCAACACACAACCCAAACTAATTCTGGAGGCATCACAATAAATCACAAAACCTTCTGTTCCATCGGGCAAGGTTAGAACAGGAGCAGTGGTTAGCTTGATCTTCAATTTCTGGAAACTCTCCTCACAAGCATCAGACCATTGGAACTTAGCCTTCTTTTGGGTCAGTTTAGTCAATGGTGATGATATGGATGAGAATCCCTCTACAAACCTTCGATAGTACCCGACTAAACCCAAGAAGCTCCTTATCTCTGTTGGGACGTGGGTCTAGGCCAATTCTTCACAGCTTCAATTTTCTGAGCATCAACCTGAATATCATCTCCAGATACAATATGGCCTAAGAAGGCCACTGATGCAAGCCAAAATTCACATTTAGAGAACTTTGCATACAATACCTGGTCCCTCAAAGTTTGTAGAACGACTCTAAGATGATAGGCGTGCTCCTCTTCATTCTTGGAGTAAACCAGAATATCATCTATGAATACAATCACAAACATATCAAGGTACGGTTTGAATACTCAGTTCATGAGATCCATAAAAGCGGCGGGAGCATTAGTCAACTCAAAAGACATGACCAAAAATTCAAAGTGGCCATAACGAGTCCGGAAAGCAGTCTTCGGAACATCGCATTCTCTCACCTTCAACTGGTGGTAGCCGGATCTCAAGTTTATCTTTGAGAAACAAGTGGCACCTTGAAGTTGATCGAATAAGTCATCTATTTTGGGGAGAGGGTACTTGTTCTTTACGGTGACCTTATTCAACTGTCTGTTGTCGATACACATCTTAAGGGACCCATCCTTCTTCCGCACAAATAGGACCGGAGCACCCCATGACGAGATACTCGGCCTAATGAATCCCTTATCTAACAAGTCCTTCAGTTGCTTCTTCAACTCCTTCAACTCGGCCGGAGCCATTCTATATGGGGGAATTGAGATAGGCTGGGTATCAGGAAGAACATCAATCTCGAAGTCGATCTCTCTATCAGGAGGGACTCCAGGCAGATCTTCAGGAAAGACATCCGAAAACTTGTTGACAATCGGAACCGACTCAAGGGATGGAGACTCAATGCGGTCATCTTTCACTCGGACAAGGTCATAGATACACCCTTTTGAGATTTGCTTCTTGACCCTAAGGTATGAAATAAACTTACCCTTAGGCGCAATAGGACTACCCCTCCATTCTATGACAGCCTCATTCGGGAATCTGAATGTGACAATTTGAGTTCTACAATCAATAGAGGCATAACAGATATAAAGCCAGTCCATGCCAAGGATCACGTCGAAATCAACCATGTCTAACTCAACCAAGTCAGCCAAGGTGTCCCTGTGATGAATTGACACAGTGCAATCTCTATAGACTTTTTCAGCTAAGACAGAATCACCGATAGAAGTGGCCACACAAAAGGGCTCAAAAAGACGTTCAGGGATTTTATTGAATTTACTAGCCACATAAGGAGTCACAAAGGATAGGGTGGCACCCGGATCCATCAATATATAACAGTCAAAAGAAGAGACTCGAATCATACCCGTCACGACGTTTGGAGAGTTCTCCTGATCTTGGCGACTACCCATGGCATATAGGCAGTTTGTACTTCCACTCGTACCCGGAGTAGTGCCCCTCTGATTACCTCTAGCTGGTGGTGCGGTGGCAGAGGACCGGGCTCTGTTCCCCCATGCTGGGCACTCTTTTTGAAAATGGTCTATTTGGCCGCATTTATAACAACCCATCTTTCCCATTCTGCACTCTCCCAAGTGAAGCTTACCACACTTGACACATGGTGGTTTCCCCTACGCACCCTAACTCATGCTAGCTTGGGGTTGAGAACCCTGTGGCCTGAAATTCTGGCGACTTTGTCCCTGCCGATCATACCAGTTCTGCGGCATCGGTGCACTGGCGGTAGATGAGGCATAGGTGGAAGGCCTCTTCTGGAAGAAGGACCTGTTGCCATTGCTTTGCCTCTGCTCGTTCTCCTGCCCAGATGACCTTGCCTTTTTGTTCAGGTGCTCTTCTCTGTCTTTTCTCTTCTCCTCCTCTACCTGTTGAGCATACACCATTAATCTGGAAAGATCCATATCCGAGATCAACAATGCTGCCTTGCATTCCTTCTTCACATGCCTCCCTAATCCGGAGACGAACTTCCTCATCTTTGACCTCACATCGGGAATCATTTCTGGAGCATACCTGGACAGCTGGATGAACTTTAGGCCATACTCTTTAACCGACATACCTTCCTGTTTTAGGTTTACAAATTCCTCCACTTTCGCTTCCCTCAATTCTCGGGGAAAGAAGTGGTCAAGGAAGGCTCCCTCAAACTCATCCCATCTAGCAGGCTCAGCATCTTCACCCCTTCCCTGTTCCCATTGGCTATACCAAATGTTTGCCACATCTTTGAGTTGATAAGACACCAACTCGACCCCCTCAATTTTCGTAGCATGCATAGCTTTCAGTATCTTCCACATTTCATCAATAAAGTTCTGGGGATCTTCATCAACCTTAGAACTCATAAATGCCGGTGGGTTCATCCTCAGAAAGTCTCTAATTCTAATGGCGGCAGATGGCTCCTGGGAACTAGAGCTGAGAGTCGGCGAACTCTGATTACCGCTTCGGGCAGCCATTAGTTGAGTGAGCATTGCAATTGCCCCTCAAAATTCAGCCTCTGACGTGGGTGCAGGTGGAGTAGATGGCACTTGAGGTGCCTCCGCATATCTCGCGGGTCGGCCTCTAGCCCTTGCTGGGCGTGCCTCTGATTGTGGCATCCCTGCATTATCAACATTCCTCTGGCTAGCGGTACGTTTAGGAGGCATTATCTGTAACGTATAAACGCACGAATTAGAAAGGAAGTTTCATGGAGTTTAACTCCATCGCACGAATTCAGAGTATGAAAGAAGTGAAACAATTCCTAATATCCTGTAGCCTCCTGATTATAAGTGTGGTGCACAACACACCCATAAGCAAGACTCTACTAGATACGGCTTCATAGACTCCCTAGGACACTTGAACTCTGTACTTTGATACCATGTTTGTCATGCCCCGGGAGGGTACCCTAGACGTAACTGGCACCCGAAGGCCATCTCTGACCTCCGAGCGAACCACTTGGTACAGTCACTCATTCATTCAAGCACATTCTATTAGTAGAAAACTCAATTTAAGAAATACTTCTCATATCATAAGGGCCAAAGGCCAAACATTTACAATCATGACGATAATCAAAATAGGACTCCTCAAGATGACCGCTCGACCTCCTCACATCTCAGTCTATGAAGCCTCTATTCAAGCCTAAAAGGTGCCAATGACAAGTCCATGGCTACCAACAATCTAAATAAAGAAAGGACAATCAAAACTGTACAAGAAGGCCTAATATCCTCCGGGAACTAGGAGGACTCACCGACTGGCTGGGAATGTAAGTGGATCTTCAACGGAGCGCCGGTTGATGATCTCTAGTACCTGTCTCTGCATCATAAAACGATGCAGGCCAAATGGCGTCGGTATATGGAATGTACGAGTATGTAAAATGGCCGAATACAATGAACATCAAGAAAGAATCAATCAATTCGGGATCTCAACTCAAAAAGGATGACAACCCAATCAAATGTCCTAAGTCTAAACAAGGATATGATTTAGACGGGACCAATCATATACAAATCAACTCAATCCGACTCAGAGTACTATCAACACCTATTTAGGAGTTTCTCTTAACCGACAACCATCACTTATGAGCTAGTAAAAGTACAACAAACCGACGTTGTTGCCGCGTCCGCTCATACCTTGACAGGGCATGAACGAGTCAACAAATCATGGATCCAATCCAACCAGGTCCTATAATGTCAGGACAACTCTCTCGGGGAAGCATCCGACTTTAACGGTTCCATCCCTCCTACGTTTGGCGACGCAGTTATTGGGGTCGAGTATGGACTATACTCTTGCCCAATTCGGTGCTCGATACTTCTCCCAAGACTCAATGCTCATAAAACTCCATCCAATCAATTCAATCAAATCACATCGATAAGTCTCATTACGACCTTGTCAACTCATCAACTCTATCACAATCAAATCTCAATCTCAATGCTCAATCTCAATCATATCTTCAAGGAAGAGTTAAAAATGCATATGTATACATCATCTAGATTTAAAATCAATCATTACCTCTATCCATTTGAGAAAATCTTTATGACTCATCATATCTTCAAGATTTCAAATTGACATTCTTATAATAGGCAATATTTTTTTAGAAAATAGTATACTTTATAGAATCTATATAAATAACAAGACCAACAAAACATATTTAGCAACTCATTTCCTCATCATCTCTCATACTTACATAAGGACTCGTTTTAGGAACCTCTTAGCTCAACAACATTAACACATAAATACTAAATAAGATGGGAACAATACTCATTCAAACATGTACCATACCAAGAAACTCCATTTTCTTGATATCTAACCTCAAAACAAGAATAGGGCACATGGGTGGACTCAACCCATGTTTTGGTTAGCCTTACATACCTTAGTGAAGACTTTGAAGAAACTTTGGTGTTGGGTCTTCAATGGAAGCTTGAGGTCTTGAAGCTTTTGGACTCCTTTTTGGTTGGAAATGGAGAAGAAGAGAAGAGAGAAGGGAGAGCTCTTAGGGCTTTTTAGAGAGAGAGTGGGGGCTGCCAAATCAGTTCCCAAAAGACCAAGGGCTACATATATATAATTGGGTAAGTTCCCAAATTGCCCCTTCTCAAAATGTTCTAAAAATACGCTAAAACGCCCTTGGCGCGATAGTGGCGCGTCGCGCCCTTACAGCGCCAAGGCCAATCACGCCTAATACCTGCACAGCTTTTAGTGGCGCGTCGCGCCAGGGACCAAACTACTGAGGCATGTTCCTGACGTGATAGTGGCGCGTCGCGCCTTTACAGCGCCAAGGCCAATCACGCCTAAAACCTGCACAGCTTTTAGTGGCGCGTCGCGCCAGGGACCAAACTACTGAGGCATGTTCCTGACACGATAGTGGCGCGCCGCGCCCTTACAGCGCCAAGCCTATTGTCTCAAATTCTGGAAATTTGGCCTGAAAAACCCTGCACACTTTTAGTGGCACGTCGCGCTAGGGACTAAACTACTGAGGTATGTTCCTGGCGCGATAGTGGCGCGTCGCGCCCTTACAGCGCCAAGCCCATTTCCCCAGCAGTTGTAGCCCAGTCCAAAGATTAGGATCCCTGCCGTGCTAGTTTGTTTTCGGATCGTCATATCTTTTGACTCCGAACTCCAAAATCTACGTTCTTGGTGGCGTTGGAAAGAAGACTCGACGACCTTTAATTTGATAGGTCGTGGGCCACCCAAATTGACGTCTTTCAATCGATAGGGTCATTGAAAGTCGACCCTTACGTGAACTCGTCCTAAACTTAGCCACGATGGATCTTTTGGACTTAGCTCGGTCCTAGGGGTCCTCAATTACCCCACATCACCTCCAACGCTCTTAAACTCCTCAGGGACTCATCTTAACTCAAGCACGTACTTCGAAATAAATATGATGGGCCCCACACATGTACAAAGAAGGCCCGAATCTTAGGAAAAATTTTGAGGGGTGTTACAAACAGCCTTTCAGGACAAATAACATACTTTCTAGCACATTCTCAGGGAAAGAAATTAATTAGCAGACTACTTGGCAAATATTGCAATTGATAAATGAGGGTGTAACTATCAAGATTTCAACAGTTTGGAAGTAGTAGAAAGAAAAATCATTAACAGTGATAAACTAAAATGTCCCTATTTGAGAGTAACTCCAGCAAAGGGATAGAGAGGTTCAAAGTATTTGATGTTTTGTTTTTTAGTTGTTTGTTTATTTCTTTCCTAATCGATTGTGCCATGTAGGGAATGAGCTTTGCTCGAGCTGGTGTAAGGTGGTATTTATACTCATTACTTCATCAATATAATACCAAAATTTAACCCAAAAAAAGGCCTATAAAATTTCCTAGCTTAACTTCTCCAAATTGATTAAATGGAGTTTTTGGCCAAAATCATCCTTATACTATACTCCAAGCTTAGATTATATCCTTAAAATAATTATTCTTAGCAGAAAACATCCTTCAAGTATTTAAAATTTAACAATTTTCATCTTTCTGCTAAAAAATTTCAGAAATGTAACAAATTCTACAAAAATTAAGTCACCCATTTGTATTTATTATTCTAAAATACGCCAAAGATATTATCGTGAACTTTTTGGGCGATTGAATTTAATTAACAGTTTTTTTATTTATTTTTTATGTAATTTAATATTAAAAAATTACCAGTTGAAATATGTTTTTTCTCAACTGAATCTGCTTAAGCAGTGTTTGTAGGAGACTTCCACTTCTAGTAATGGAGAATGAAACTCGAATGCGAGACATAATTAGAATGTTGATCACCTTAATATCAAATTGCAATGAAAAATTATTGATCTAACGACTAACTACAATTTGACTTTAAAAAATGTGAAGATGATTAAACTCCAGCTTCTTTCCGTTGGTAAAAGAGAAGAAGAACAGATCATGTATCCTCACACCTTCCCAACATTTTTTGTTTCAGCATGCAATGGTGTCTATGATTTTTAATATTATTTTTTTCAGGAGCTTTTTATAGTAGGTTATGAATTATGCAGAAAAACTTTTTGTTATTTTGAATTACACATGTTTTTGTAGGATCCATAATTTTTTAACAATATCTAACTAAAGGATGAAAATTGTTAACTCTCAACTACTTGAAGGATGTTTTCTGTCAAAAAATATATTTTAAAGATGTCATTTAAGTTTGGGGTATAGTTTAAGGTTGTTTTTGGAACTTTCAGTTCAAGGGATTCTTTAGTATTACTATCATCTTTCATCGAAACATAAAAAAGATAACAAAAAATCAACTTTCAAATTATTGAGGATCCAAAAAGTACGACAAATAACCATTAAATAAGAATGAGAAGAGTCAAAGCACTCCAAACCTGCATTTCGAAATATTCCAAATCTGAAAAATTTCTTATCAAACAAAGAGAATATGAAAGCTTATATGATTTCACTAGCAAAATGTCAGCAGGTAAAATCGTTTGACACTGCTAAGATTAAAGAGAAGCTTTGTTGGTGTATCATATCCTTCTTCAGCAAAGAACTAAGAAAAGATTACATAAATTCAAGATTAAGTCAGCCCAAAAGATATTCCATCCGCTAAAGTGCATAACACTAAAGTCATGAAGCAATATTTACACCCCGAATTAAAGAAGTCAAAGCTGAGGAGCTCGAGAGAAGAACAAGACTCGAAAACCTTGGTAAAATCAAGATTCTCTGGCTACATATTGTCACCTGGCAGAGACACTTTTACCGAACGAGGGTTAGGCAGATAGGACTTATATCGCCTGTGAAATCGAACAATCTAAACACGAGGGCAGTAATTTCGATCCTGTGTAAATTTTATGAGATAGACAGCACTAACTGCTCAAGCAAGGGGCAATGAGATATTAAACTCTCTAGCAATTCAGAAGAAATTGAGACTCCACATAGTTCCAGGCTAATAAACTTATCAAATCCTTGAAAATCAGATGGATGATGTATCGAGCAATAATGAAGATCCGGATGTCTCAGTTGCGAACATGTGAGAAGTGAAGTCGGCAATTTGTATAGCTTTCTAATGGGAAGGTGCAGAGTGAGATGTTGAATGTAATTCCTCGAGGGGAAACATATAAACTTATCAATCTCAGAAAGCTTTCTAGATGAACAGCATCAAGGGTAAACTTAGTAATGGGTCCTCCATGATGGTCAAAAACTGGTAGATGTTCTTCCTAAATTTAACTGTAGGGTTTAGTAAATCCTTTCTTGTTTTCCAAAGAGATTCGTCAAGCGTCTAACTCTGTAAGTCTACAACAGTGATACCTCCATTTCTTTGATAAGACGCTTATCTTCACAACATCTTTACAAGGCAAATGCATCAGAATGACATTGATTACAATATGGGGAAGATTCCTAAGGGTATCAGGCATTAAACTTTGACAATGATTTCTTCCCTTAGGAGGCATCATAAACCACTAGAACTTGTTTAAGATAAACAACAATACAAGGTAAAAAATCTCCATGCTATATGGACAATACTAAAATAATCTCCAAACTATCTGCACGGAACTACGATTCACACTCTCAAATCAATACAAGAACAAAAGGAACACTTATAACAATAATCACCAAGAACCTGTAAAACTATAATAATAAATGAAGCATGGAATCCCCAAACTATCTGGATCAGAAATAAAGGTGCACTGTTATTGAAATCATCAGCTGTCTCCTATTAATATATCTGTCATGCGAATATGCACACAAGTTTTAGTAAGTGGTGTCAATATTTAGAGAAATGAATAAGTGCAACAAATCATCTTTTAACACATCATACAAGAACACACAATTAAAATCATACTCAAGAAACTATCAAGGATTAAAATGACTTAATTGACCATAAACATTAGATAAACCCCAAATATTTCATAGAAAAGGTAGGCTTGTGGCCCTTCCGGACCCTGCGCTTTGTGCATTGGGCTTTCTTTTGTTTCATAGAACTCAACCCACAAAGAAAAATAATGAATGTTTTTTCAACTCATAAAATCTACTCACTAGATGTAATAAAATAAACATAAGCAACAGTTTTTTTGATAGATTTAGAATATCAAATCAGTTGCTTTACTAGTTTATTTTTTTTGCAAAAACTAAAGAACCTATATAGCAAAAGCATAACACTAACCCCAAAAGGAAAAGTAATGATCTTTTTTCTAAATGGTAGTAAATTTCAAATATCTTTTATAAGTTCTTCAACTGTAAGGCACTATTTGTTAGAATTCAAAAGAAAAAGAAGGTTATGAAGACTTGGAATAAGGATGAAAACAAATTAAGGAGAAGCGATGATGGTTGTGATGAAAGTGAATGAAGTAGACAATGTCTTCAGACAACAACAAAGGTCTTCAATTGAAGACACAAAGTCATCATCCATGTCTATTATTCAATTTGGCCCAAAGAAATGGGCTGGAGCAAGTGTTGAACATCTATCAGGATTGGGCCAACGAAATGAACCTTGGAAAAATTAATTGATTGAGTGCTTTTTAAAAATTAATTATCGATTTTAGCGATAATTTTTATTTATTACCATTTATAGCAATATATAGCAATACTATGATAAATCTACAATTGTATTAAAAGTGAATTATGCATACAATATAAATGTATTATAAGTGTTTTAAAATATATATTATGTTTGTGTAGTAAGAAACAAACATAATGTATTATAAATCTATTAAAATATGTGATAAATATATTATCCATCTATAAAAATTGTATTATATATGTTTTATAAATAGTTCTCTGCATTATGTATTAAAATTGTATTATAAGTGTTCACTGAAAAAAAATATTTATTGCTATAAATGGTAAATATTTTCTTAATATTGTATATTTAAGTAAGTATCCCATGAACCTTTACATGCTCAAATTTCCAGAAAATAATTGTGTACATAAATATACATGACAAAGATATACTATCTTTTCTTAGATTTTTCTAGAAATATACATGTATAGATATTTCAATTGTATAGCTAGCCATAGCAGTTTGTTAGAAAGTAGTGTTTAGTACACTTTAGTCCCTGTTGCTAGTATAAAACTTGTACATGATAATTTGACACATATATAGAAAGTTTTCACAAATTAAGTTTCCTTTTTATTTCTCTCACTATTTGGACTCTTCAAGTCTTCAATCTCAATCTAGGGCAAGCAATTTGGCATTCAACTCTTGAGAGGGAGAGGAATTGGGGAAGTGCATTACATATTCGTAGACAACGTGGTTTTATTCTTGGCCAACAAAGAGTTATCAGTAATTGTTGGGCATTGGAAAAGATCAAGCTTCTCTAACAGATGACACCTCAGATAAGCATTCATCACCAACAAAAGACACATTCCCCATGGAAAGATCTCTGAGATTATGACAACCTCGAGCGATAGCCTTGAGACCAGCATCAGTCCCACCACGATAAAGGTTGTTTCCCGAATAGCTAGCTTGCTAAACCTCCATGATTTTCAGTTACAATGGCAATAGCACCAAATCTGACATCTGTGGCTTTCCTACCAACAAGGGACCTGGCAAGATATGCATTAGATTCTGCAATCTCATCCTTGCGAATGCTGCTTAAAAATGTAAGCTAGCGCTTGGAAACACAAGCATATGCACTTGTCTCTTGGCCACTGGGAAGACGTTTGAATAACTCAAAGAGGCATTTATCAGGAAGGATGTCAATGAGAGGATGATTCCTCTGCTCAAAATTTTCAAAAGTAGAAGTGGCACAAATCCTCTTCCAAGAAGTAAAATATACATTCCCATTTTGCCCACGTGATAAAAGCACAAATGATTGTTTTGGACTTGGAAATGAAGCTTGGAAGAAAGCACCATTTTCTGAAAACCAGAAGATTAAAAACATCATGTTTTTTTATCACCATCCAATATAAACTATCATTTGAAAGATATTTTCCCTCAACAAATATAGTCACATATGTTCTTCCTATACTAAACATTATATATCATAGGGCTATATAAGTGATGCAAACCATTTACAACCAGTTATATCATCGGCCTTATACTATTTTAATGGTATCTGCAAAACTAACTCTCAAAAAAGACATTTAGTGACAATAGATTTTCTTTTTGGGTTAATGTCACGTTGGAGACTGAAGTTATATAGGTTTTTTACACAACAACAAATATTTATAGGCAATTGAGTAAACGTCATTTCATGAGAGAAACTAAAGCCTTTAGCGATAGAATGTTGGTTATAAATGCTCATACTTATTATTATTGCTAATTATAATATATCGACAATTATATTATTGCCGATAAATAATTGCCACAAATACTTTATTTGTTATACTGTTAGGAATTGCAAAATTTAATACTAGTAAAGGTACTGGTTTGGTGTTTTAAATCTTATATATAATTTATTACTTCAAATGAGCATATTTTACTACTTGGAAACTTCATTGTTTTTCTTTGTGGGTTCGATGAATTAAAGGGAAACCTAACACACAAAACTTAGGTTCTGGAGAAGGTTTGAACCCTAAGGGGTGTGATATAGACAACCTATTCCATGAAACAGTTTGGGGTTTATCTAATTTTTATGGTCAATTGCGTCATTTTGATCTTTGATAATTTCTTGAGTATGATTTGAAATGTGTTTTCTTGTATGACGTTTTAAAATGATTTGTTTTACTTATTCACCTCTTTAAATATTGACACCACTTACTAAAACTTTTGTGTACTTGTCATGAATCAAGCCAGGTCCTAGACGTGACACGACGATCAGAATCCCGAAGGACTCCAACCATGCCTCTTAGCATATCATATATGAGCATACATAAGGTAATTAAAGCGATAAGGCTAAATCATGAAAGTGGAAATAAAGTCTCAACTCAAATGGAAAGACAATACAGACTCCATGAACATCTAACACGCCTTTACTAGTCTAGATAAAGCTCCTAGCTCACCCAAAAGATAAATTCATAGGAATATATAAAAGAGTAAATGTCCTGTCCTCGAATCGTGAGGACTCACCAATAATAGGAGAATGGAGCTCAACTCTAACCATGAGTGGGAGGTGTGTGATGCTCATCAATCCCTATATTATGATACAATATAAGAAAAAAGTATGCGTTAGTACATGAAATGCACTAAGTATGTGAGAAATATGCTTGAGCAATGATAATAGAGAATACGCAATAGAAACATGGGATGCATGACCAATATCTTGAAAACATAAGTAAAACTTGAAACCATTTGAATATTATAATCATGTAGTTAATGCATCATAAACATCATAAGAACTTATATCATTTCATATACCTTTGTATGGGATGGGACCTTTAACTGACATATAAGACCATGCGAGCTATAACATAAAATCCGATGTAACTCCCACATCGAGAATAGAGGATATTTTCCCAAGGTAGACTTCGTAAGAACCTTCTTTAACATTGAGCTATTTGTGGATCCACTAGCTAGGCCATATTGGCAAAAAGAAACCTACGCAGGCAACGTAGTTAGAGACTAAAGGTTTCTACTAGGATTTCCTTGGGTCACTACTTGAACTTCCGGATTGAACCCCACCTTAAAGTCTTCTCGGTGCTTAGTTATTGTCACGCCCTAGGAGGGTATCCTAGACGTGACCAACACTCAAAAGTCATTTCTAGCCTTCAAGCGAACTACCTGATTCAGTCACACTATCATTCAATCGCATTCACTCAAAGGAGGGTTCAATCATAACAACTCATCAAGTAAATATAACAAGACTTCTCAATAGTAGCAATCCAACCTGCCCACACTATAGTCTATGAAGCCTCTATCAAAGTCTAGAAGGTGCCAATAACAAGCCCATGGCTACCAACAACAAACAAAGGAAACGACAACAAAGCTATACAAGAAAGCTCAATATCCTCCAGAAACTAGGAGGGCTCACCAACTGGCTGGAAGTGTATGTGGATCTTCAACGGAGCATCGGTTAATAATCTCTAGTACCTGTCTCTGCATCATGAAACGATGCAGGCCAAATGGCATCAGTACATGGAATGTACGAGTATGTAAAATGTCCAGATGAAACAACATCAAACAAACATCAATGTCAACTCAGGGACTCAACTCATACATACATGACAACTCACTCAAGTGTCCTAAGTCTAACGAGAATAGTTTAGACGGGACTAACTCATAGGCATATAGCAACTCACTCCAATGCCCTAAGTCTAACAAGAGATAGTTTAGACAGGACAAACTCATAAGCCACTCAACTCAACTGACTCAGAGCACTATCAAGACCTAAATGGGAGTTTCTCTTATCCGACAACCATCACTTATGAGCCAGTGATAGTACAATAATCAGACGTCGTTTCCACATCCGTCCATACCTTGCCAGAGCATGAACGCCTCCCTAATCATGGATACCATCGATTAGTCAAGTCCTATCATTTCAGGATAATAAAATGGGAAACATCCGACTTTAACGGTTCGATCCCACAGGAAGCATCCGACTTTAACGGTTCCATCCCTACCTACGTTGGCAGCATAGTTTCTAGGGTTCGAGTATGGACTGTACTCTCACCCGCCTCGGTGCTCGATACTCCTCCCATGACTCCATGCTCATAAAACTCCTTCAATCATCTCAAACAAGCCCTCACGGCTAGTTTCATATGGTACATTGCCACCTCATCAACTCGGTTCTCATTTTAACTCAATTAAGTCGTAATGGCAAGTCTCATTTAGGACCTTGTCCACTCGTTAATTCCATCCTCAAATCAACTCAATCAAGCCTCATTTAGATAAGCATTTATGACATCTCCTCAAGACTCATCACAACTCTATGACTTTAGCTCAACAATTCAAGGAGAATAACACATTTAAGGAAATTGACTTAAGCAACATAATCACATGGCTAAAGATATCAACAAAACATAATAACAAGTCATCTCCATCAACTCATACTAATATTAGGCTTTTAGGAACTTCTTAGCTCAACAACATCAACACGTATAGCATCAAATAAATAGGGGACAAAACTCATTCAAGTATAAACCCTACCAAGAAACTCCATTTTTATGGACATCTAACCTCAAAGCAAGAGTAGGGCACATGGGTGGACTCAACCTATATTTTGGATAGCCTTACACACCTAAGCGAAGACTTGGAGAAAACCTTGATGTTGGGTCTTCAATGGAGGACTCAAATCTTGAAGCTCTTGGAACCCTTCTTGTTGGAAATAGAGAAGAAGAAGAGAGAGAGAGAGGAACTCCTAGGGCTTTTTAGAGAGAGAGTGGGGGTTGAAAATATGATCTCAAAATAGTATAGAGTGATACATATATAATTTGGGTAAGTTCCCAAATTGCCCCTTCTCAAAAGTTCTGAAAAATAGGCAAAAATGCACCTGGCGCGATAGCGGTGCGTCGCGCCATTACAGCGCCAGGCTGATTATGCCTAAAACCTGTACATCTCGTAGTGGCGCGCCGTGCCAAGGACCAAACTACTGAGGCACATTCTTAGCGCGATAGTGGCGCGTTGCGCCCTTACGACGCCAAGGCCAATATTTTCTGAGTTCTGGAAATTAGCTTGAAAACCCTGCACACCTTATAGTGGCGCGCCGCGCCAGAGCCCAAACTACTGAGGCATGTTTCTGGTGCGATAGTGGCGCGTCGCGCCATTGAGGTGCCAAGCCCAGTTTTCCAGCAATTGCAACCCAGGCCTGAAAATCTCTGCTGTGCTAGTTCATCTTAGGATCGCCATATTTTCGACTTCGAACTCCAAAAATTACATTCTTGGTGGCGTTGGAAAGAAGACTCGATGAACTTTAATTTGATGGGTCGTGGGCCGCCCAGATTATCGTCTTTTAAAAGATAGGGTTATTAGAAGTCAACCTTTATGCGAACTCCTCCTTAAACTTAGCCACGACGAATCTTTTGGATTTGATTTGGTCCTAGGGGTCCTTCATGACCCCACATCACCTCTAACACTGCTAAATTTCTCAACGACTCATCTTACTCATGCAAATGCTCCATAATACTCGAGTTCGACCCTACCTAAATACAAGAAGGGTCCGAATCTTAGGAAAAATTTTGAGGGGTGTTATAGTTATTTTGTCCACAAAATTCATAAATCATAGTTATTAGCATCATTAGAAATGGTAATAATAGATACCAATCCATCATTATAAAATAGTCAGAGTAGCTTATTAACATGATTGATTTATACAAGAATGAGAAAGCCTTTCAATTCTTATGAATTCATGAATCGGTGAGAGAATCATTCACCATCTTTAACATGAGTGTCTGAGGAAAATCCATCACAACCTTTATACTTTGTTTGATACATCATTGAAATCATAGTTCATCATCATTCATTACTTTTTATGAGTCATTCATAAGCCTTGATAATCATTCATAAATCATTCATAAAAACCATTTATAAATCATGATCATAAATCATTAAAATCATACTTAAAAATTCATATGGCATGGGTCCATGAAAATCAACTTGAAATCATACAATGTAACTTGAGTTATGCATAATTAGATCAATAATAATGAAATAGACTACAATTGAGATGACCCAATGCAATTTCATGAAAATTAGGGCTTGAAGAAGAATTCACAAAGGAATTTGAAGAAGAACCTTGAGACTCTATGAATGGAAAGATCCATGGATGAATTTTCACATACCTTCGACTATAGAAGCTTTAAATGCACTTGAATTTGAGACTTGAACTTGAAACCCTTGAAATCTTATTTGAGGAAGAAGAAGACCTTGGTAGAACTTTTAGATAGAAGATTTTTGTGATTTAGGTGTTAGGGAGTGAATAAGGGAGTTATGAGGGTTTTAGGGTAGTTAATAGAATAGGATAAATCCTCAAAAATTATCCAAATACATCATAAAAAAGGTTGGATAAAGACTAAAACAGCCCTCTTTTAAAACTGGATGAGGTCACTTAGACGGGAGGTCACCATGGATCGTTAAAGTCACCATAGTCTGTGGTGATGGTCGTGAACTGGATGGGGAACTGGGCTTGGATGAGTTGACTTCCACGGGCTCCTTCACGGCCTATGAAGGTCTCCACGGATCATGGAGCGCCCCATGAAGAAAGGCCATGAATACTTTGGAGGGTTGGGTTTCCATGATTCGTGGTAGGGTATAAGGTTCGTGGACCTGATTGTGAACTCCACTTGATTTTCCCCAGTTTCTTGGTCACTTCACGGGGCCGTGGTTCCTTTCACGGTCTATTGAAGGGCCTGTATAACTCTTTCCTTTCCCCAACTTTTCCAAGCCACCTCTACAGCTCCTTTCCACGAGCCATGATACTTTATAC
Source organism: Solanum dulcamara (assembly GCF_947179165.1). Classification (NCBI taxonomy): domain Eukaryota; kingdom Viridiplantae; phylum Streptophyta; class Magnoliopsida; order Solanales; family Solanaceae; genus Solanum; species Solanum dulcamara. Next base: position 4,790,465 of record NC_077242.1, read on the forward strand.
GGCCGGTGAGAGGCCTCGTAGAGGTCAAAAAGCTGCAACTTTTTCTGTGATTTTCCTTTAAACTTTATTTTTCAACTTTTCAATTTTTGGAGTCTTATAGTACTCCATGTGGTATCTCAATTCAAGTTAAATATTGGTATATCATAGATATTAAAAGGAGATAGTTGATGATCTCAATTATAATGCACATTGATTTCTTATCTAGATAGTTTGAGGATTTCATTCCATTTGTTCTTCTATTGATTTGACAATGTGAATAGTAGTTTCATCTAGATAGTTTGGAGATTATTTTAGTATTGTCCATATAGTTTGGAGATTCACTACCTCGTATTGTTTCTTATTTTCTATAGGTAATTGGTGGCTTATGATGCCTCCTATGGGAAGAAAGAATTGTCGAATTTTATTGCCTAACGTACTTCCTGATGATATAATTCTGATGCGTTTGACTTTTAAAGAAGTTGTGAGCTCAAGCGTCTTATCAAAGATATGGAGGCATCACTGGTGTAGACTTAAAGAGTTGACACTTGATGGATCTCTTTGGGAAACAAAAAAAGGATAAACTATGGCCTACAACTAAATCTACAAAGGTCATCGACCAACTTGTGACCCTAGACGAATGTTTGCAAATTCTTGATGATACTCCTGTATAAAACCTGTTTTCTTTTCATAAAAGTATAAAACCACTTTTTCAATTCCTCTAAAGAGTTAAAAAACCAAATTGCTTACCCGAGATTGAGGCTAAAGAGACTTGAATAGTCCAAATAGTGCCCTACAATTAAAGGGCTCATAAAAGGTATTTGAAAATTTACCATACCATTTTAAAAAAATTAATTTCCTTTTCAGTTAGTGTCATGCTATAGTTACATAGGTTCTTTAGGGTTTTCAAATTTTAATACTAGTAAAACTACCGATTCGATGTTCTAAATTTAGCAAATGAAACAACTTCTTGTGTTTATTTTATTACTTAAAATGAGTAGATTTTATGAGTTGATAATATTAGTAGAAGCAAACTGGAACTACTTGTAAACATCCATTATTATTTTTTTGTGGGTTGAGTTCTATGAAACAAAGGAAAACCCGAAAAAAATGCAGGGCCGCGAAAGAGCAGGACTCTAAGGGATATGATGTAGACAACCTATTCTATGAAGCCATTTGGGTTTTATCTAATTTTTATGGTCAGTTACGCCATTTTGATCATCGACGGCTTCTTGATTATGATTTGATTTATGTTTTCTTGTATGATATGTTATGAAAATAATATGAAGTATAATTGAAGAATAAGATGACTTTGAGGCGTGAAGAATCACTTTCCTTAAAGATATATTGATCGTATGCATATTGAGAAAAATACAACCAATTCCCTTCAGGATACAATAAAGCCCTTGTGTAAACCTACACGATATAGAGTCCTTATATTTATAGATCTTAAGAGATGACTTCTCATAATAATCATGTTCTTTCATGAATAAATGACTTTTCATAATAGTCATGTTCACATGAATAGATGTGTCTCTTCAATTTAAGACCTCTATATACTATAAAATATCCAATAATCCCTAACTAGCTTATAGTATTTCTCTTAATATCATGCATACCAGAAAGTATCTTATAATAAATTTGAACTTTCCGTTAGTGAAAGTACTTTAAAGTACTTTTTTTTGAAATTGGCAATGTTACTCTATATATCCATAGTTGTACTACAATCAAAAGTGTAGTTCCCCTTTAAAAGTATTACAATCTATCAAATGCTCAAGTCTATTTTTGTTGCCTATAAACAATCTAAAACATCAAAGATGTCTTAAGTTTGAGCTAATAAACTATGTTTACACCAAAAGTAAAATAAAGCTAAACACTTCATTTTGACATCCTGTAGACTGTTCTACACATTTTCAAAGCTCCTATTATTTTTCTCTTTCCAGATTGACCACCGAATACATGCTGGATCAATATCTTCCATCTCTCCTCCTTCTTTATAACATTTCCATCCCCATTCTATCTACTAAGTACTACTCTAATGCATCCTGATTTCACCCACCTGGTCACCTTCAGACTAGTGAACATCCTTTATAGTTGTTCTGTCCATTTACAATGTAAGAAAAAATGGTTGACTATCTCAGCTTGTTCTCCACACAGATAACACCTAGAAGCCAACTGATGACCACTCTTGTTCAGGTTCTCATATGTTAGAACAACTTCTTTTGCCAAAAGCCAAGTGAAACAATTCACTTCGTAAGGCACCTTAGGTTTTCATATCATCTTTCATGGCCACTCTTTCTCCTGTCCCCTTGTCCTATTAAGGGCCTTATAATCAGACTTGTCTGAGAAATCACCTTTACTGCCCTCCTGCCATATTAGTACATCATTTTCCTCAGCAAAACTTCTGTGAACATCTAACTAGTTGAGCAATTCTGTCATATTTTCAATCTCCCAGTCACTTAGTTGTCTTCTTAGGCCAAGATTCCAACCCTTCCTAGTTGACATATTAGCTACAGTGGCTTGTTGCCATTGACATAGTGTAAATATGATAGCGTGTGCTTGTCTCAAAACTGCTGTTCCATTCCACTTGTCATCCCAGAAGGAGGTCTTCCTGCCATTTTCCATCTTCACTCTGGTTCTTGCTTGTACCATTGGCCACAGATTCCTTATGGCTCTCCATACAGTGCATTTATATGGAATTGTAACTTATGTTGTCATCCACTTGTCCTCCATCCCATATTTAGCAGTAATCACATCCTTCATTTGCAAACTTTCATAACCATTTCAAATCAAGCTTTGGTTTTGTTTCTTTAGGTTCTTCATGCCCAGTCTCCCTATTTCCTTGCTCACTATTAATTCCTCCCACTTAACTAAGTAGTACTTCCTCCTGTCTTTAATATCTTGCCTTAGAAATTTCCTCCTCAGAGCATCAATACAATTGGACACACTAGCTGCCATAGGAAATTTAAACATCATATAAGAAGGGATTGCATAAAGTACACTATTAACCTAAGTCAATCTACCTCCCAGTGACAAGTATTGGCATTTCTAATTGGTAAGTCTCTTCTCATAGTTCTCCAATACCCTAACCAGATCCCTTTTGATTTATTTTTGGCTTCCATAGGCATGCATAGGTAAATACTTGGGAGTTCACCAACCTTTATACCTAATATATTAGCTAGGCCTTCGATTGCATTCACTGTGTTAATAGGATAAACAAAATTCTTACCCCAATTAATAGGCAACCATAACACTTGCTTCAAATATTACAGATATCGCCCTCAACATCTTGATCAGTTCATGTACTGCCTCACAAAATACTAAGATATCATCTGCATATTGAAGATGTGTGATCTCCATGTTGCTTAAATCACCTACTAGGAAGCCTCTGATCCAGTTCTTGTCCTTTTCTGTGTTAATTAAATTTCTCATCGCTTCCATAACAATAATGAATAGAATGAGAATAGGGGATCTATTGATTAGGATAGAAATCTTCACAGTATTAATGCAATATTTAATCCAATTATTCCACTTGCTTAGGAAACCCATTTTGCCAAGCATCTAGATGAGGAAATTCCAGTTTAGATGGTCATGTGCTTCTTGGATATCCAGTTTGCAAACATTTTTTTATTTGCAACTTCTCTCTATTGACTCTATACATTCATTTGCTATTAATACAACATCCATGATTTGCCTCTCCTTGATGAAAGTCACTTATTGCCTATCCACTAAATCATGGGCTACCTTCTTCAATCTTTCTGCCAGAATCTTTGCTATAATTTCGGGTATTCCCCCAATCAGACTAATGGGTTAAACTTAGTCAACTCCATTGGTCCCACTTTTTTTGGTATCAGGGCCACAAAAGTGGAATTGAAGCTTCTTTCAAAGTAGCTTTTTTCATGGAAGTTCTGAATAGCTGCTATCAGTCACACTTTGACAATGCCCAATATTGTTTAAAAAACACCATTGTAAAACCATATCCAACACATGCACTGATGCGTTGCAGGATCTCCTGAGGCTCATAAGGGGCCTCAAGCATAAGGTTTTCCCGTTTACTAATTTTGGGGCAATTTCTCATCTCTAGTTTTGGTCTCCATACCTCAGGCTCTGCATAAAGTTTCTTATAGAAGGACACAATTTCTCTCTTTATTTCCTCTATCACCCTTTTCATTTTCAACTTGTCAATGGTGTTGGATCTTCTGTGTGCATTAGCAATTTTATGGAAAAATAAACTAGTATTTCTAACCCCTCCCCCTCTTTTAACCATATTGCCCTAGACCTTTGTCTCCAAGCAATCTCCTCTTTCCTAGCAATCTCTTCCAATTCATTGGTAAGACTAAATCTAGATGTTATTTCCTCCTCATGTAAAGCTTTGTGCTCCTGAATTCCTTCTAAAGCTGCTAGCTGAGTCTACACACTTTGTTTCTATATTACTAAGTTCCCCTGAACAGACTTGCCCTATTCCTTGAGTTTTTCCTTCAAATGTTTCATATTTGTCATCATAAGTACAAAATTTGGGTTGCTAGTATTGAAAGAATCTCATTAATTCTCAATCTTCTGTTTAAAACCCTCTATTTACAATCACCAGTTTTCAAGTTTGAAAAAGGATTTGGAATTTTCCTAGTCCCTACATTGAAGAATAATAGTGGAGTGGTCTGAAGTTACTATATGAAGCATACTTTGTTTTATATTTCTGAAACAGCCATCCAAATCCTTTGAGATGAGAATCTTATTCAGTCTAGCGACCTCTATATATTACAAAATATTCAATATGATGTGTTTCACTTATTTAAATATTGACACAACTTACTAAATATTTTGTGTATCACTTAATAAGTCAAGTATAATATTGGAGATTGTTGACGATTTCAATTACAATGCACCTTTATTTCTTATCTAGATATATAGTTTGGGGATTCCATTATATTCTTTCTATTCTTCTATTAATTTGACAATATAAATAGTAATTCCATCCAGATGGTTTGGAGATTATTTCAGTATTGCCCATATAGTTTGGAGATTCCTTATCTCGTATTATTTCTTATTTTCTACAAGTGTTGGGTGGCTTATGATGCATTTTATGGGAAGAAAGCATTGTCGAAGTTTACTTCCTGACATTCTTAGCAACCTTTCTGATGATATTATCGATGTCATTCTGATGCGTTTACCTTTTAGAGATGCTGTGAGAATTAGTGTATTATCAAAGATATGGAGGTATCACTGGTGTAGACTTACAAAATTAACGTTTGAAGGATCTCTTTGGGTAGCAAAAAATGATAAACTATTCCCTACAGTTAAATTTACAAAGATCATTGACCAGCTTTTGACCCTTCATAAAGGACACATTACTAAGTTTATCTAGCATCGAGGATAAACATAGTAATGGGTCCTTTATGAAGGGTCAAATGTTGGTCGATGATCCTTGTAAATTTAACTATAGGGCATAGTTTAACCATTTTTGTTACCCAAAGAGATCTATCAAATGTCAATTTTCTAAGTCTACTACACTGATACCTCCGTATCTTTGATAAGACACTTGTCCTCACAACATATTTAAAAGGCAAATACATCAAAATGACATCAATTATATCACCAGAAAGGTTGCTAAAGATGTGAGGCAGTACACTTCGACAAAAATTTCTTACCATAGATGACATCATAAGCCACCAAGCACCTTTAGAAAATAAGAAACAATACAAGGTTAAAAATCTCCTCACTATATGGACTATTCTAAATTAATCTCCAAATGATTTCGATGGAGCTATTATTCAAATTGTCAAATCAATTGAAGAACAAAAGAAATGAAATCCCCAAACTATCTAGATAAGAAATAAAGGTGCATTGTAACTGAAATCGTCAAGAATCTCCTATTAATATCTATGTTATACAGATATTTCACTTGACTCGGCATATTAAGTGGTATACAAAAGATTTAGTAAGTGGTGTCCATCGATATTTAAAGAAATAAATAAGTGAAATAAATCATTTTAACACATCATACAAGAAATTACAATTCAAATCATACTTAAGAAACTATCGAGGATCAAAATGACGTAATTGACAAAAGTAGACAAACTCCAAATTGCTTCATAGAACAGGTTGTCTACATCATACCCCTTAAAGTCCGACCCTTCACCGGACCTTGCGTTTTATTTCGGATTTCCCTTTGTTTCATAGAACTCAACCCTCAAAGAAAAACAATGGATGTTTTCAAGTAGTTCTAGTTTGCTTCTATTAATTTTATCAACTCATAAAATCTGCTCATTTTAAGTAATAAAATAAATATAAGAAATTGTTTCATTTGCTAAATTTAGAATATCAAATCAGTAACTTTATTAGTATTAAAATTTGAAAACCCTATAGAACCTATATAACTAGAGCATAACACTAAGAAAAAAGGAAAAGTATTGATTTTTTAAGTAAAAAATTGTACAATAAATTTCAAATACCTTTTATGAGTGATTTAGTTGTAGGACACCATTTGGACTCTTCAAGTCTTCAGCCTTAATCTAGGGTAAATTCTTTAGAAGAATTGGGAAAGTAGTTTTATACTTTTATGAAAAGCAAACAGGTTCTATACAGAAGTATCATCAAGAATTTGCAAAACATTCGTTTAGAGTCACAAACTGGCCAGATCATTGTGTCTAATTAGGGTATTCCTGAATGGGCTAAAAGAGGAACTTAAAACAGATGTTAGGATTCACCAAAATAATTTGCAGTTGTATTCACCATAATAGTTTGAGCAAAAGTTATATATATACAAGCAAACATTCAATGCATCAACATATATATATTTCCCTCATAATACAAAATAATAAATACAATTTATAGATTAGTTAAGATTTACCTGAAATCGGAGCGAAATGGAGTGGAGTCCGAGAATGGCGAATTGGCACTGTTAGGGCTTTTTTCTTGTACAAATAATGAAGCCTAGAAAATGAATTTCGAGGAAGAAGAAGGGAAATTTTGCTCTTTTTTTTCCCTAGAAACAAAATCTCTAACTTCAGATAGTCTATGTACATACTACACCTAGTTTTGATGGGATATATATATATCCTCTAACCTTGTGTACATTTTACGCTCCAATCTTTGATGGGATATATATACATTTAACCCTTCTTAGATTTTTGACTAGATATGTTATTGTTATAATATGCTCTTATCTTTGACTGGATATATATACATTTAACCCTTATTAGACCTTTGACTAGATATGTTTTTGTTGTAATATGATTAATGGTCTGCATCTATTCTAAGGTCCTATCTTTGACTGAATATATACATATTCTAATCTTGCGTACATTCCACCCTCTTATCTTTGACAATATATATATATATATATATATATTCTATACTTCTTAAATCTTTGACTAGAAATGTTATTGTTGTGATATGATTATTAATGGTCTGATTACATTCTATCCTTCTATCTTTGACTGGATATATGTACATTCTAACCTTGAGTACATTCTATCCAGTTATCTTTGACGGAATATATATGTACATTTAACTCTTCTTAGACCTTTTACTAAATATGTTATGTCTCTAATGATTTAATATTTATGTATTTTTCATTTAATATTCCTACATAAATAACACTTATTTTGGGACGGTCAAAATAATAATTATTAGTATTTAGTTCATGAAATATAACAAAATAATTTTGTACTCTTTACTTTTATGATTTTACTGTGTGTCACAATGCTATTGCAAGTGTTATATCTTCTCTCTTCTTCTTTCTTCAAATAATATCTTAAATATGAAATTTTGAAGTTAAATAAAAAATTAAATAATTATATACTAAAGAAAGTAAATGAAAAGAAAAATACAAGTGCCAAAAAACAAAAAGATACTAGGGAATTTGATCTCATCAATGACTAACGTTTATTTGATCTTTTCTTTGTTTCGTTTCATTCGCCTTCCTCCATTCTTAACAATTGCTTATATGTCCAACAAATACTTATTAATAATTGTTGGGCATTGGAGAAGATAAAGCTTCTCTAACAGATGACATCCATGAGCAATCTCAGATAAGCCTTCGTCACCAACAGAAGACACATTCCACAAGGAAAGATCTCTGAGAGTAGGGCAATTTCGAGCGAAAGCCTTGAGACCAACATCAGTCACACCATGACAAAGGTTGTTTCCCTGAACAGATCCACGGTTTGCAGTTTCAACGGCAATAGCAGCAAGTCTGACTTGTTGTTATTGCCATTGGAACTACAAACCATGGAGGTTTAGCAAAGCTATCTATTCAGGGAAACAACCATTGTCATGGTGTGATTGATGTTGGTCTCAAGTCTATTGCTCGAGGTTCCCTACTCTCAGAGATCTTTCCTTGTGGAATATGTCTTTTGTTGGTGATGAAGGCTTATCTGAGATTGCTCATGGATGTATCTGTTAGATATGCTTGATCTTAGCCAATGCCCAACAATTACTGAGAATTCGTTGTTGGATATATCAGTAATAGTCATGTTCATTTTAAGATCTCTATATATTACAAAATATCCAATATGATGTGTTTCACTTATTTAAATATCCACACAACTTACTAAATATTTTGTGTACCACTTAATAGGTCAAGTATAATATTGGAGATTGTTGACGATTTCAATTACAATGCACCTTTATTTCTTATCTAGATATATAGTTTGGGGATTCCATTATATTCTTTCTATTCTTCTATTGATTTGACAATGTAAATAGTAATTCCATCCAGATGGTTTGGAGATTATTTCAGTATTGCCCATATAGTTTAGAGATTCCTTATCTCGTATTATTTCTTATTTTCTACAAGTGTTGGGTGGCTTATGATGTATTTTATGGGAAGAAAGCATTGTCGAAGTTTACTTCCTGACATTCTTAGCAACCTTTCTGATGATATTATCGATGTCATTCTGATGCGTTTACCTTTTAGAGATGCTGTGAGAATTAGTGTATTATCAAAGATATGGAGGTATCACTGGTGTAGACTTACAAAATTAACGTTTGAAGGATCTCTTTGGGTAGCAAAAAATGATAAACTATTCCCTACAGTTAAATTTACAAAGATCATTGACCAGCTTTTGACCCTTCATAAAGGACACATTACTAAGTTTATCTAGCATCGAGGATAAACATAGTAATGGGTCCTTTATGAAGGGTCAAATGTTGGTCGATGATCTTTGTAAATTCAACTATAGGGCATAGTTTAACCTTTTTGTTACCTAAAGAGATCTATCAAATGTCAATTTTCTAAGTCTACTACAGTGATACTTCCGTATCTTTGATAATACACTTGTCCTCACAACATATTTAAAAGGCAAATGCATCAAAATGACATCAATTATATCACCAGGAAGGTTGCTAAAGATGTGAGGCAGTACACTTCGACAAAAATTTCTTACCATAGATGACATCATAAGCCACCAAGCACCTTTAGAAAATAAGAAACAATACAAGGTAAGAAATATCCTCACTATATGGACTATTCTAAATTAATCTCCAAATGATTTCGATGGAACTATTATTCAAATTGTCAAATCAATTGAAGAACAAAAGAAATGAAATCCCCAAACTATCTAGATAAGAAATAAAGGTGCATTGTAACTGAAATCGTCAAGAATCTCCTATTAATATCTATGTTATACAGATACTTAACTTGACTCGGCATATTAAGTGGTATACAAAAGATTTAGTAAGTGGTGTCCATCGATATTTAAAGAAATAAATAAGTGAAATAAATCATTTTAACACATCATACAAGAAATTATAATTCAAATCATACTCAAGAAACTGTCGAGGATCAAAATGACGTAATTGACAAAAGTAGACAAACTCCAAATTGCTTCATAGAACAGGTTGTCTACATCATACCCCTTAAAGTCCGACCCTTCACCGGACCTTGCGTTTTATTTCGGATTTCCCTTTGTTTCATAGAACTCAACCCTCAAAGAAAAACAATGGATGTTTTCAAGTAGTTCTAGTTTGCTTCTATTAATTTTATCAACTCATAAAATCTGCTCATTTTAAGTAATGAAATAAATATAAGAAGTTGTTTCATTTGCTAAATTTAGAATATCAAATCAGTAGCTTTATTAGTATTAAAATTTGAAAATCCTATAGAACCTATATAACTAGAGCATAACACTAAGAAAAAAGGAAAAGTATTGATTTTTTAAGTAAAAAATTGTACAATAAATTTCAAATACCTTTTATGAGTGTTTTAGTTGTAGGACACTATTTGGACTCTTCAAGTCTTCAGCCTTAATCTAGGGTAAATTCTTTAGAAGAATTGGAAAAGTAGTTTTATACTTTTATGAAAAGTAAACAGGTTCTATACAGAAGTATCATCAAGAATTTGCAAAACATTCGTTTAGAGTCACAAACTGGCCAGATCATTGTGTCTAATTAGGGTATTCCTGAATGGGCTAAAAGAGGAACTTAAAACAGATGTTAGGATTCACCAAAATAATTTGCAGTTGTATTCACCATAATAGTTTGAGCAAAAGTTATATATATACAAGCAAACATTCAATGCATCAACATATATATATTTCCCTCATAATACAAAATAATAAATACAATTTATAGATTAGTTAAGATTTACCTGAAATCGGAGCGAAATGGAGTGGAGTCCGAGAACGGCGAATTGGCACTGTTAGGGCTTTTTTCTTGTACAAATAATGAAGCCTAGAAAATGAATTTCGAGGAAGAAGAAGGGAAATTTTGCTCTTTTTTTCTCCAGAAATAAAATCTCTAACTTCAGATAGTCTATGTACATACTACACCTATTTTTGATGGGATATATATATCCTCTAACCTTGCGTACATTTTACGCTCCAATCTTTGATGGGATATATATACATTTAACCCTTCTTAGACTTTTGACTAGATATGTTATTGTTATAATATGCTCCTATCTTTGACTGGATATATATACATTTAACCCTTATTAGACCTTTGACTAGATATGTTTTTGTTGTAATATGATTAATGCTCTGCATCTATTCTAAGGTCCTATCTTTGACTGAATATATACATATTCTAATCTTGCGTACATTCCACCCTCCTATCTTTGACGGAATATATATATATATATATTCTATCCTTCTTAAATCTTTGACTAGAAATGTTATTGTTGTGATATGATTATTAATGGTCTGATTACATTCTACCCTCCTATCTTTGACTGGATATATGTACATTCTAACCTTGAGTACATTCTACCCAGTTATCTTTGACTGAATATATGCACATTTAACTCTTCTTAGACCTTTGACTAAATATGTTATGTCTCTAATGATTTAATATTTATGTATTTTTCATTTAATATTCCTACATAAATAACACTTATTTTGGGACGGTCAAAATAATAATTATTAGTATTTAGTTCATGAAATATAACAAAATAATTTTGTACTCTTTACTTTTATGATTTACTGTGTGTCACAATGCTATTGCAAGTGTTATATCTTCTCTCTTCTTCTTTCTTCAAATAATATCTTAAATATGAAATTTTGAAGTTAAATAAAAAATTAAATAATTATATACTAAAGAAAGTAAATGAAAAGAAAAATACAAGTGCCAAAAAATAAAAAGATACTAGGGAATTTGATCTCATCAATGACTAACGTTTATTTGATCTTTTCTTTGTTTCATTTCATTTCATTTCTTTTTCTACTTATATAAATAAAATTATAAACAACTTACCTTAAGAAACAAGTAAGTTTTAGAGGAAGGAAAAAAAGAAAAACTTAAGGCATCTTAAGTTCCCATGCTCATTATTTTATATTACCAATATTTTCCCCTTTTCGTATTTATTTTTAAATTTTTAAATTTAAATAAGTTTTCTCGTATTAAATCAAAAAGTTTTTAATGGAAGTGAAATGTTTTAACAAATTCTTTCTACTAAAGGATTTTATATAGAATGCTAGAAGAATTGTGAAAAGTTGATTAATAATTAAATTATGAATTTTAAAATTTACGACACTACTATTCGACAATTATCTAAATTTATTGTTTAAGATTGTGTAAAGCGCGGACAACAATATTAATAATGAAATGAATGAAATTTGATGTTGTTTAGTTTTCTTATGGTTTGCTTTTCGTGTTGACGTGATTTATGGAACAAAAACAAATTGTACTTTTCATGTTTTTTTTATTTTTTATCGTAAGCTCTCATGTAACTTGTGTGCATTTCAATATGTATAACGAAATATATCTAATATGTCTCACACTCTCACTAACACAAGGATCATATGACTTTGTCCCTTTAATAAAACATATAAAATTTGTCTCTATCTATATATCATGTTTTGTAAATATTCAATTATCTAGGTGTACATGTTTTGCTTTGATAATTATAGGGTAAAAACTTATCAGAATTGAGGTGGTCGTAGTCTTCAAGAAAATTTACTATTAAGAATAAAATGAAATATGAATTTTATCTTGAATTTCTAAAACGATAAATAATTTGAAATAACTATTTTTTAAAAACAATAGATGATTTAAGAATAAAAGAGTAATAATTTATAGGAAAAAGGTCAAAACTTCTCGGAACACGTGAAATTCATAATATATTTGTCCTCCACTGATTGGTTTAATCATATCCCTATCTTTACTTCGTTAAGCCCAATGCTCTTATTTCAAACAGAACCTAATGGAGCATGATTAGAAATATAATTAGTGTTAATTAACTTATTAGTTTATTAGATATGTCATCCGCGTTTTTTGCGGGCAATAAGCATCTACACATTATAAGGGCATATTTACCACCAACGGATATGGTGAAGTGGATAAGATTATTCCTTCCTTAATTAAAGGTCTCGTATTCGAATATTGGGCATGAAAAATCCTTTGGTAGGGAGCACTTCCCCCCGAATAGGACCCTACATGGTACGAATTAGGAATAATCGAACTCCAATATAGATATCGGACATCGAATGGAAAAACCAAAAAAACTAATATAAGGGCATATTTGATTTAAAGTGTATGGACCTATGTGAACCTACATTTTTGGAGGGTGGTTACGAACCTGCACATATATTAAAGACATTTTTGATTTAATTTAATATTTAAAATTTTAATTATGTAGCAACTTATGAAACTGTATTTATGAAGTAACTTAATTACTTAAATTATAGTGAATTTTTTTCACAAATTTAAGACACCACATGGAGCACATTTTGTGTCATTTTTAAGATTTAATTAAAGTGTTGTTTAATGCCATTTAAATTAAAAGTTTTAGATAAAAATACAACAACCATAATGTTATAAAATAAGATAATTCATTACGTTGCTTTAAACCACAAAATATCTTTTCATTCCTTCAAATGAATTGCGAAAAAAAAATCAACTTAAGTATTTTACGCGAAAAAATCTTTATTCAAGAAAGTAAAAAAAAATACGACCTACCTCTGACTATTCCGAAACTCTTCACTAAACTCGAGGCCAAACTCCAAATAAGTTTATAGCTGCCTTTTGTAATACCTACTTCTTAATATTCAATGACGCTACCTCATAAATGGATTCCTAATTATAAACAAGACAACACCTATTACAATCTGAATGTAATATCAATCCAGGCTTATTTTGGAATCCCTCCAAGAAACCCTAAATAACCAAACTACAATCGGACTTCTTTATAACAATCTCATTCGTTTCAACACTTTTTTGTATTTTGTAATAATTGTTTTTTTTACACCTATAGCAATATTTGTCATGATTTGACAATTATAGCAAAAAAAATTCAAAAATCATTTTTTCATTTCTTAGTGTTACAAAAAAGATATTAAATTAAATTATTTAAATTCGAAATATCATAGATATGCTACTCCACTAATTAAAAATGAATACAAATTCAATAAATTATAGCTAAATGTACGTATAAAGATTTGTTCTCTAAGAACCGTGTTAAATCTCCTTGAAAATTAAATTCTTTTATAATGAAAAACTCTCTACGTTGAAAACTGTAATTATAAGTGTTGACACTTGATATATAAAATTTATACAATACCATATGCTAGCTTGGTAACGCTTTGTATATCAAGGAAAATCTTGATCGATCTTAATCAACAACTAAACATCTAATTTTAAAAATGCATATTTAAATATCTTAACTTGGTTTAAGTTGACCTTCTAATAAACACTTCATCCTCGTCTAGAATGCACCCTTTTAAATGTGTCTGTAAATGTGTATTGTCGAGAAGTTATTCTTGAAACACACTTATATTAAATTGAAGTGTCGAAATGATCACAATTAAAATTAAAATGTTCAACTATATCTAAACACATTTATATATTATCGTTAATATATCTATCTATTTATCCATCTCTCTATATATTTATGTCAGTATTAATTAAATATACCACTTGCATGTCGTGATGCATGTCAATCACTAGCAACTCTTAATCAGAAAAAGGAAATTATAGCAGACATTGGCAGTTGGCTTATGAAGACAATTACTAACTTGTCTAGTATCTACTCTTTGTATGATTTGAGGTCCACGTTTAAATGTAATGTACGTACTGTTGAAGATATGGAAACAAGTCGAACAACATGGTACAATTAATGTGTACAGCTGTTATTTGTTATAGAATTTGAGTCACGCTAGAACTAAGCTACTAAAAGTCAACTAGGCTGCTATAACTTGTACTAGTTCAAGTTGACTAGAATAAGTTATATGTATAGTAGTAGTAATCAATCACTACTTTTGTAAATTGTATATTTGTATTGTAGTAGAACTCTAAGTATAGCAAACCTAAGACTCTACAATTCACTCAGAGCATGTACTTGATAGTTTTACAATATAACCTTAATTTCTCTTAATTTTTTTACGTGAGATTACAATATAACCTTAATTTCTCTTAATTTTTTACGTGAGATTTCTACATGGTATCAAGAGCATTTATAAGCCAAACGTAAATGCATGCCTATTATGAAGTAGTTATCTGTTGGGTTTTGATAGACCTGACATATATTTTGAAATTTTAATAGTGGGAATTTGACTTGTTCTATTGCTGCGAATTCATTGATGGAATTTTGAAAAGATATGTAAAATTAATTATTCGTTACTTTAATTTAATAGAAAGAGAATTATTCTTTTGAATATTGATGCATCACATTTAGGATTCTTGGAATAGAGATATTTTTAGTAATCTAATTATACTATTTTTGACTAGTAAAACATTTTAATTTAAACTACTTGTGTTTTGCGCTCGTTAAGTTTTGATGTTGTTGTCGCTGGAGATTTATGACAAATCGTGATTAAATATGATATTGTGTACTAACTCAGGTTTTTATTTAATCATTTTACGCTTAGGATGTGTGGTGTGAAAGTTATTTTCCTATTTTTTCATGTTTAATTGGTCAAAAAAATTTAAAAATATTTTCTTTAGAAAAATAAGTTCTTTGAAAATAAAGAAGATAATTTATCTAATGAAAGTAGGAAAAATAAGTCACTGTCTCCTTTGACCACCCTCACAACCACCTACCCCACCTCCAAACCCCACCCGCACCACACCACACACCCCATCCCCGCCCACCCGACCTGCGCCACACCCCACCTCAACCCCATATCCATCATAGCTTTATCTTAAATATATACAAATTAAATGTTTTTAGAATAATATTTTTTACTCGCATACAATAGATTTTTATGATCAGACCTTTCTCCGGATCCCGTGCATAGCGAAAATTTCAGTGCACCGGGCTGCCCTTTTATTTTTTACTCGCATACGGCATATCTAACCCAAGAAAATAAGTATAACTAAAGAATGCACTAATTATTTTCCTAAAAAATTGCTTTCTTGTACCAAACACACCCTTAGTCTGTTATATTTGTTTTCTCTGATCCTAGATAACACCGTATTACTATAATTTTCTTTTACTAACTTGTTTTATCTTCAGCAAGGATGCATTTTTGGATATAATTCATTCCAAAGAGTGTGATATATATATATATAGATAGATAATTATTAAATACCACTTGCTTAGCTTCTCACGACAACAATTACTAACTTGTCCAGTACTAGATCTGTATTGTACGTGGGGTAATGACTTTGAGGTCCAATATGTTTAAGAGTCAATCCACTTGATACGTACAATTAGCTCCTACTACAAAAAGAAAAAAAACTTGGACATAATTCATACCATCGGAAAATTAAACACGTACGCTCT
Organism: Solanum dulcamara; assembly: GCF_947179165.1. Taxonomy (NCBI): domain Eukaryota; kingdom Viridiplantae; phylum Streptophyta; class Magnoliopsida; order Solanales; family Solanaceae; genus Solanum; species Solanum dulcamara. The sequence goes on from NC_077242.1 coordinate 4,806,600, forward strand.
ATGAATGCTTCAAAGCTATTACTTCGGGAGTTGCTCGAATGACAAGCATTTTTTATTTTTAATTTTAAGATTGTCAGTTCGAGTTATCAATGGAGCAAAATGGGTGGAAGCTCTTAGGGAGGGGTTCAAAAAAAAATTATTACTTCCTATGTTTTAATTTGTTTGTCCTCTTAAATTAAAGATATTCAGATCTTGTACAACCTTTAAACATGAAATTTGGAATTAAAAAAATATTAAAAAAAAGAAAGAGACTTTTTGAAACAGACTAAAAAGAAAAGTAGGACAAACAAATTTAAAAAAAGGAATATATCCAGAGACGGATCTAGAGGGTAGCGGGGGGTCCACCTGAACTCCCTCGACAAAAAATTACATGATATATAAGATATTTAAAATTATTTTTTATGTATATGTATAGATTTTGAACCTTGAATATAAAATTAAAGATTGATTTAGTGGTTCAAATGATTCAAAATTTACTTTTAAGTTTCAAGTTTAAATTTCAAACACTATTTTTATTTTTAAATTTCTTTAGTGAAAATTCTAAATTAGCTATTGTATGATAATTCAAATATGAAACTTAGAGAGAAATAATATTTTCACATATGTTTTTTACTATCATCTCTATTATTTATAACAAATTGCTAATTATGACAATACAGTTCAAAATAGTTACCCTTTGGCCTTAGGGACAAGTGACGACCTCTATTTATGATTGAAATGCCTACTCTTTTTTAACATATTGTACATGGTTGAGAAAATGCCATAAATAGTTTCTAAACTATAGAGTATGTCTAAAATGTCCCTTATATGTTTATTGGATTTAGTCCTTTAACTATTTAAAAATTGATTATTTTTGGTCTTTTAATTATACACTTATCGATTTTAGTTCCTTAACTATATT